>NC_066582.1:419959556-420269357 GCF_024323335.1 Lathyrus oleraceus | reverse complement strand
GGAGGAGGAAAAGGCCAAAGATTCTCAGCTTCCTTCAATCCAAAGAGTAAGGGGTCTGAAACCTTATTAAACAATAATATGCTTAAAATGGTGAAATATTGGATGAACGAAATTGGGATTTTAATCGAGGAATTCGTAGAAATTATATGCAATGATGTTAGGATTTGTGAAATCGAATAGGGGACTATTTGTATTAGATGATATGAGTGATTTGTGTGAATTTGGACTGTGGAAGGATGAATTTGGATAGATCTCGTAGCAGAAAAAGCCATTGCAGATCTGGAAATCTGGTTTCTGGTCATACGCGTATGGCACTAGGCAATACCGTATGAGATTGCTGGTACGCGTATGGCACTAGGCAATACGCGTATGGATGAGGAAGATGATGTTTTGAACGTGTTTTGGTCTCTGTTGGTACGCGTATGGGAATGTGATACGCGTAGCATACGCGTATGGACATGGCAATACGCGTATGGATTTGGTCAGGCGTGGGCAATACGCGTATGGGCATAGGCAATACGCGTATGGGCAGACTTGTGGTCTTTCCTGGCTGTTGTTGTGCAGTTTTTGGTTGGTTAGGCTGAGCGAGGTAACTTAGCTGATGCATGGTATACGAGGGATCATTCCCGTTGCTTTGAGTGGTATAGATATTAGTAGAGTGTGATAATACTGTGTTTGATTATGTGGCATGATGTGATATGCTTTTGTGATAGAATGTGTTAATGATGATGATAACATGATATATGATGCTGTTGTTGCTATGTTGATTATGATGCATGCTTGGTGTGCATGCATTCATGAAAGGCCGATGCCTAGTGATGAACGGACTGAGTTCCAATGATGTTGTTGACTCCGGGCTTGTTGAGAGGCTTGGTTCCTTGCGGGGAACTCGATTCTATGGTGATGATCTGGGAGTGGTGATCCTGTAGTTGGTCACAAAATGGTATACCGAGTCGTGTTGAGTCATGCATGGGTGTGTGCATTGCATTTGATATGTTGTTTTGTTGATGTTCATGAATATGTTGATTATGATGATTATGAGCTGTGTTGCATATGTGAAATATATTTATGTTTATATTTCTGTCGTTATATTATTATTTAATAATGTATTCTCACCCCTTCTGCATGTGTTTATGTTCATCTATGATGAGCAATGTGCAGATAAAGAGGAGTAGCTATTGTTGAGGTTTGAAGAATAGTTGTAGAGTTATTCTACAGAGTCGAGTCAAATGCTCTGGTCATGTGACACCGGGTTTATGGGATTCGATAGATAATTGATTATTATTTACGTTGTTTATGATGACTAACATGTTGAGATGTTTTTGTTGAGATAATGTGAACCATTATTATGAATTGTTATATGATGAATGATAATATAATGTGTTGTCCGCTGCGAATTTTAATAAATAAATAATATGTTTTTATGTTGTGATGCGATAATTGTTATGTGTAAGAAATGTAAACTCTTCTACATGTTGTACTCTGATAATCTATTTAAATATGTCGTTTGGGTAGAAGGTGTTACATTAGTGGTATCAGAGCATGGTCAGTCCAGTCGAGTCATAATGTGATGTTTTCCCTGTTGGTCGATTAGTGTAAATGACACTGTCGATATTTAACGTTTGTTTGTGTCGTGCAGAGTATGGCTGGAGAAAATGACCGTGCGATTGCTGAGGCTTTGGCTGCTATGGCGCAGGCTATGCAGGCGCAGCAGAATCCGCCGGTCGACGAGTTAGGAATTTGGGAAGGTTTCTGAAGAATAACCCTCCTACATTCAAGGGGCGCTATGATCCAGATGGTGCTCAGATTTGGCTGAAGGAAATTGAGAAGATTTTCCGGGTGATGACGTGTACTGAAGCACAGAAGGTGCAGTTTGGTACGCATATGTTATCTGAAGAGGCTGAAAACTGGTGGGATAACACTCGCCAGAGGATTGAAGTACCAGGTGCTGAGATGACTTGGGAAAGTTCAAGACGGTCTTTCTGAGAAATATTTTCCTGCTGATGTGCGATGTAAGAAGGAGATGGAATTTCTGGACTGAAGCAGGGTAACATGTCTGTTGCTGATTACGCTTCGAAGTTTGAGGAGCTGGTGCAGTATTGTCCTCATTATAATAATGCTGATGCTGAGGAATCCAAGTGTGTCAGTTTGAGAACGGGTTTGCGTCCCGAGATCAAACAAGGCATTGGTTACCAGGAGATTCGTAGGTTTCCTACACTGGTTAACAAGTGCAGGATATTTGATGAAGATAGCAAGGCTAGGACTGCTCACTACAAGAGTCTTAGTGAGAAGAAGAATAAGGATCGTGGTAGTCCTTATGCATCTCCGAATGGTAAAGGTAAGCAGAAAGTGGTAGATGAGAAGAAGCCAAGTGGAGGAGGATCTCCCATAGCTGGTAAATGTTTCAAGTGTGGCGAGTCAGGCCACCGTGCGGATAGCTGTACCAAGAAAGTGCTGAGATGTTTCCGATGCGGTCAGGTTGGACATAGAGTTACTGAATGTAAGGATGCTGGTCCGACATGTTTTAATTGTGGCGAGAAAGGCCATATCAGTTCGCAGTGCTCGAAACCGAAGAAGGCGGCTACTGCAGCTCATACTACTGGTAGGTGTTTTGTTTGCTCTGAGTGGGGCTGAAGCTCCTAAAGAAGATAATCTGATTAAAGGTACTTGCTTGATTAATAATGTTGAATTGCTTGCTATTGTTGACACTGGTGCTACCCATTCGTTTATTTCGTATGAGTGTGCGACCAGGATTGGTGTGATTATGTCGTCCCTAGGCGGAAGTATGGTGATAGATACTCCTGCTAATGGTTCTGTGAAGACTTCTGTTGTTGTCTGTCGAGGTTGTCATTGACGATCTTTGAGAGAGAGTTCGTGGTTGATTTGGTGTGCTTACCCTTGCACCAAATCGATATTATTCTGGGAATGAATTGGCTAGAATTCTATGGCGTGTTTATCAACTGCTATAGGAAGACGGTGCGATTTTCTGAAGTTGGTGAGAATGATGAGGCAAGATTTCTATCTGCTAAGCAGGTGGGGGATTTTGTGAAAGATGAAGCTCAGATATTCGCTTTATTTGCGTCTCTGCAAGCGGATAAGAAAGTGGTGAGTGTAGATTTGCCTGTTGTCTGTGAATTTCAGGATGTGTTTCCGGAGGATGTAAGTGAATTACCTCCAGAACGGGAAGTCGAATTTGCCATTGACTTAGTACCAGGTACGAGCCCAGTGTCGATGTCTCCTTATAGAATGTCGGCAACTGAATTAGTTGAATTGAAGAAGCAACTTGAAGAATTGCTTGAGAAGAAGTTTGTGCGTCCAAAGTGTTTCTCCTTGGGGTGCACCAGTATTGTTAGTGAAGAAGAAAGAAGGTACGATGAGGTTGTGTGTCGATTACCGGCAGTTGAATAAGGTGACTATCAAGAATCGGTATCCATTGCCGAGGATTGATGATTTGATGGACCAGTTGGTTGGAGCTCATGTTTTCAGTAAGATTGATTTGCGGTCGGGTTATCATCAGATCCGAGTGAAGTCAGATGATATTGCGAAGACTGCTTTCCGTACGAGGTATGGTCATTATGAATACACTGTGATGCCGTTCGGTGTGTCTAATGCTCCAGGTGTGTTTATGGAATATATGAATCGTATATTTCATCCGTACCTTGATAATTTTGTTGTGGTGTTCATAGACGATATATTGATATATTCTAAGACGGAAGAAGAGCATGCAGGACATCTGAGAATTGTTTTGCAGGTGTTAATAGAAAAGAAATTATATGCAAAGTTATCTAAATGTGAGTTCTGGTTGAAGGAAGTGAGTTTCCTTGGCCATGTGATTTCGAGTGGTGGGATTTCTGTTGATCCTGCTAAAGTTGATGCCGTATTACAGTGGGAGACTCCGAAGTCTGCTACTGAGATACGCAGTTTTCTGGGGTTAGCTGGTTATTATCGCAGATTTATTGAGGGCTTCTCTAGGTTGGCATTGCCGTTGACGCAGTTGACTAAGAAGAGTCAAGTGTATGTGTGGGATGCAGCTTGTGAAGCAAGTTTTGTTGAGTTGAAGAGGCGGTTGACCAGTGCTCCAGTGTTGATCTTGCCTAATCCTGGTGAGTCCTTCGTTGTTTATTGTGATGCTTCTTTGATGGGTCTTGGTGGTGTTTTGATGCAGAATGGTAAAGTTGTAGCTTATGCTTCTAGACAGTTGAAAGTTCATGAGAGGAATTATCCTACGCATGATCTAGAACTTGCAGCTGTTGTATTTGTGTTGAAAATGTGGAGGCATTATCTGTATGGTTCCAGATTCGAAGTGTTCAGTGATCACAAGAGTCTGAAGTATCTGTTTGATCAGAAAGAGTTAAATATGAGGTAGAGAAGGTGGTTAGAATTACTGAAGGATTTTGACTTTGAATTGAGTTATCATCCCGGTAAGGCTAATGTAGTTGCAGATGCGCTGAGTAGAAAGTCTCTACATATGTCTATGATGATGGTTCGGGAGCTCGAGTTAATTGAACAGTTCCGTGATATGAGTTTGGGTTGTGAAGTTTCCGCTGATAGTGTAAAGTTGGGTATGCTGAAGTTGACTAGTGGAATTCTGGAAGATATTCGGAATGGTCAGCAAGTTGATGTCGCTCTAGTTGATCATATTACTCTGGTTAACCAGGGTAATGGTGGTAATTTTGAGATTGATGAGAATGACATCCTGCGATTTAAAGGTAGAGTTTGTGTTCCTGAGGTGTCTGAATTGAAAAAGAGTATTCTTGAAGAGGGCCATAGGAGTGGATTGAGTATCCACCCAGGTGCAACTAAAATGTATCAAGATTTGAAGAAGTTGTTTTGGTGGGCTGGTATGAAAAGAGATGTTGCTAAGTTTGTGTATGCCTGTTTGACTTGTCAGAAGTCAAAGATTGAACATCAGAAACCGGCAGGTATGATGCAACCTTTGAAGATTCCTGAATGGAAGTGGGATAGCATTTCCATGGATTTTGTGACGGGATTGCCGAGGACGGTGAAAGGTAATGATTCTATTTGGGTGATTGTGGATCGATTGACTAAGTCGGCGCATTTCTTGCCGATGAAGATTAATCACTCTTTAGAGAAGTTGGCAGAGTTGTATATTGAGGAGATAGTGAGGCTGCATGGTATTCCATCCAGTATTGTGTCTGATAGAGATCCCAGATTTACTTCTCGATTTTGGGAAAGTTTGCAGAAAGCGTTGGGGACTAAGTTGAGGTTGAGTTCAGCTTATCATCCTCAGACTGATGGTCAGACTGAAAGAACTATCCAATCCTTGGAGGATTTGTTGAGAGCTTGTGTGTTGGAGCAGAGTGGTTCTTGGGATAGTTATTTGCCGTTGGTGGAGTTTACTTATAATAATAGTTTTCATGCTAGTATCGATATGGCTCCATATGAAGCATTGTATGGTAGGAGGTGTAGAACTCCATTGTGTTGGTATGAATCAGGTGAGAGTGTTGTACTCGGACCTGAGATTGTGCAGCAGACGACTGAAAGGGTTAAGATGATTCAGGAGAAAATGAAGATTTCTCAGAGTCGTCAGAAGAGTTATCATGATAACAGGAGAAAGGCACTTGAGTTCCAAGAGGGAGATCATGTGTTCTTGAGAGTTACTCCGACGACAGGTGTGGGTAGAGCTTTAAAGTCTAAAAGCTTACTCCGAGGTTTGTGGGTCCGTATCAGATTTTGAAGAGGGTTGGGGAAGTGGCGTATCGGATAGCTTTACCGCCGTCGCTTTCTAATCTGCATGATGTGTTTCATGTATCTCAGTTGAGAAAATATATTGCGGATCCTTCGCATGTTGTTCAGTTGGATGATATCCAGGTGAGGGATAATTTGACCGTTGAGGTGTTGCCAATTCGGATAGATGACCGAGAAGAGAAGACCCTGAGAGGTAAGAAGATTGCTCTAGTGAAAGTTGTTTGGGGAGGTCCAGCTGGTGAGATCTTGACTTGGGAGCGTGAAGATCAGATGAAGGAGTCGTATCCGGCTCTATTTGCTTGAGGTATGTTTTCGAGGACGAAAACTCTTTTAGTGGGGGAGAGTTGTAACACCCCGATTAAAATAAGAGAATTATTTAAGTGAGTTAATATTATTTTATTAATTTAATTAAATAAAGTTGAATTATTGGATTATTTTTATTATTATTATAGATGTTATTTATTTTAATAATAATTAAATAAATGAAATAAATGGAATATGAAGAGTGGAAGGGTAAAAGTGGAAATTGGATAAAAGAGGCCAAAGTGAGGACTCAGGTTTTTTCACGTGTTTTGCCTCAGAGTCAGAGAAAGGGGGAGAAACGCTGAAGAGAAAGAGAAGGAAGAGGAAAAGGCCAAAGATTGCTCAGAGCTTCCTTCAATCCAAAGAGGTAAGGGGTCTGAACCTTATTAAACAATAATATGCTGAAAATGGTGAAATATTGGATGAACGAAATTGGGATTTTAATCGAAGGAATTCGTAGAAATTATATGCAATGATGTTAGGATTTGTGAAATCGAATAGGGGACTATTTGTATTAGATGATATGAGTGATTTTGTGTGGAATTTGGACTGTGGAAGGATGAATTTGGATAGATCTCGTAGCAGAAAAAGCCATTGCAGATCTGTAAATCTGGTTTCTGGTCATACGCGTATGGCACTAGGCAATACGCGTATGAGATTGCTGGTACGCGTATGGCACTAGGCAATACGCGTATGGATGAGGAAGATGATGTTTTGAACGTGTTTTGGTCTCTGTTGGTACACGTATGGGAATGTGATACGCGTAGCATACGCGTATGGACATGGCAATACGCGTATGGATTTGGTCAGGCGTGGGCAATACGCGTATGGGCATAGGCAATACGCGTATGGGCAGACTTGTGGTCTTTCCTGGGCTGTTGTTGTGCAGTTTTTGGTTGGTTAGGCTGAGCGAGGTAACTTAGCTGATGAATGGTATACGAGGGATCATTTCCCGTTGCTTTGAGTGGTATAGATATTAGTAGAGTGTGATAATACTGTGTTTGATTATGTGGCATGATGTGATATGCTTTTGTGATAGAATGTGTTAATGATGATGATAACATGAATATATGATGCTGTTGTTGCTATGTTGATTATGATGCATGCTTGGTGTGCATGCATTCATGAAAGGCCGATGCCTAGTGATGAACGGACTGAGTTCCAATGATGTTGTTGACTCCGGGCTTGTTGAGAGGCTTGGTTCCTTGCGGGGAACTCGGATTCTATGGTGATGAATCTGGGAGTGGTGATCCTGTAGTTGGTCACAAAATGGGTATACCGAGTCGTGTTGAGTCATGCATGGGTGTGTGCATTGCATTTGATATGTTGTTTTGTTGATGTTCATGAATATGTTGATTATGATGATTATGATGAGCTGTGTTGGCATATGTGAAATATATTTATGTTTATATTTCTGTCGTTATATTATTATTTAATAATGTAATTCTCACCCCTTCTGCATGTGTTTATGTTCATCTATGATGAGCAATGTGCAGATAAAGAGGAGTAGCTATTGTTGAGGTTTGAAGAATAAGTGTAGAGTTATTCTACAGAGTCGAGTCAAATGCTCTGGTCATGTGACACCGGGTTTATGGGATTCGATAGATAATTGATTATTATTTACGTTGTTTATGATGACTAACATGTTGAGATGTTTTGTTGAGATAATGTGAACCATTATTATGAATTGTTATATGATGAATGATAATATTAATGTTGTTGTCCGCTGCGAAGTTTGAATAAAATAAATAATATGTTTTATGTTGTGATGCGATAATTGTTATGTTGTAAGAAATGTAAACTCTTCTACATGTTGTACTCTGATAATCTATTTAAATATGTCGTTTGGGTAGAAGGGTGTTACACGGGCTCCTTCTGATAAGGAGTGATCGATCAAAACCTGATCTCCATGTCACTAATGCAGTATGCAATGAGTATGACCTAATATGATGCTAATGAAGTGTAAAATATAATCCCATGCTTCCAGGAAAAATGAAGGGTAAATTTTGGGGTATTACAGCTGCCCCTATTCAATCAACTGGAAACCTGAAAGGAAGATAGCAACAGCTTTCGCACTTTCGAGGTATCAAGTGATTGAATACGATAAAAGCCCGAAAATTTACACTGAAGTGAAAAAATGAAGTAACAATGCCTGTTAGAATCGACCAAGAGGTGGTCTTGAAAAAGAATCCGTCTGGTACGGTGAGAGTCGGTTTGAACACCGAAACAAGGAATGTTAGCCTGAATACCAAAATAAATGGTAACACAGAAATAACCATGGCCTGAATGCCGCTCATCAATCTGAATACTGGAAATGACTTCGATCTGAGCATCGGACGATACTTGATTATCAAACATCGGTCTGAACACCGGGAAACTGGCCTGAGTGCCACTTCGGTATGAATACCGGAAAACTGGCCTGAATGCCACAAGTTGCATTGACCTGAATATCGGAAACTTCTTCGATCTGAACATCGGAAAACTGGCATGAATGCCACTTCGGTCTGAATACCGGAAACTTGGTCTGAATGCCACAAGTTGCATCGACCTGAATGTCGGAAACTTCTTCGATCTGAACATCGGAAAACTGGCCTGAATGCCACTTCGGTCTAAATACCGGAAACTTGGCCTGAATGCCACAAGTTGCATCGACCTGAATGTCGGAAACTTCTTCGATCTGAACATCCGAAAACTGGTCTGAATGCCACTTCGGTCTGAATACTAGAAACTTTCATGCCTGTCAGCATCGGCAGAAATAGGGAAAATGATAATTGAGGCGGCGCGTGGGCCAACGACCCCGGCTGGGAATAATAAAGATAAGTCATGAACAAACTTCAGTATGAGTACTGGAAACAGAACTTCTGGCTTATCACTTGGGATACCAAAAATGTCTTATGCTTTACATGTGTATGTTTGAATTTTTCAATGGCGTAATGCTCCATGAAAATGGAAATGCTATGCAATTTGGGAGGATGCAATGCGATATGATTCTATATGCAGGGATGCGGAATGATAGGTTAGAGAGAACGCCAAGCCGAGGCAAGGAATTCTGCTAGGGAAATGATCAAAATCTTCTGGACCCTGGCAATGCTGTTGGAGATACACAACACAATGAACTCTGTGGGGAAATGACCCGCCACACAGTGTTCCGGCAATAACAAAATGCCGAGACTCTGACTGGGGAGAGAATGGCACTGAAAACTTGTTGCTGAGGAAAGTGACAGTGGTTCTGGCAACCATAATTTGCAAGAGAGACGACTCAGTAGGGGAAGAAAAGACCGATACGGTACCGAGATTCTGCTTCAAGGAAAGAGACCATGGGTCTAGCGTCGAGATCATCGATCTGGCATCGAACTCTGAGGAGCATCCGCTTCTGCTGGGAAGATACAGTCTGGCACTGTCAACTCCGTTGGGGATATACAGTCAGACAATGTCGACTCTACTGGTGAATGTATAATCTGAAACAAATGCTTGGGGAAGTAAAGCAGTGAGAGCCTGCTGGGGATTGAAGAATCCAACGCTCGGACCAGCTCTGCAGGGATAAGATACCAAATTCCAACTGTTGAGGAAAAACATCCGCGATCATTTGATGGGGACCTTAAGGAAATGCCCTGAGTGTACCTGTTCTAAATAGACGATCCAAAGCACTTAAAATTTACAGCAATTTTCAATGTTTATTAAGCACGTACCTATAAAGCTCTTATGTTTCATGATGCAATGTTTATAAAAAATTTGGACGTCATTTTTGCAAACAAAACAGTAAAATGAAAATGAACACAGAGATGTATTGAATAACATGATTTTATTAATTGAGTGGCCTCTGAATAGGTATTTACATCAGGAAGCAATCCCTGGAAGGAGGTAATTGCACAACAGATAAAACAGAAATTAATCTAATGGCAATGTGAAATGGATTTCTATCGGGTTCCAATTCTGCTATGATTCGCTCGTCTTCAAGATCCTCCAGATGATCAGCTTTCCGAAAAAGGTGATTAGATTGTTTCCTATCCTTCGGAAGTTTCCGGTTATCGACACGAGATGATATTCAGAACTACTCAGAACGCAGCCATTCGCTTAATCCCTAACTTTTGCCTAGATCGCCCTTTCGGGTTTTCAATCCACCGGGATACCCATTTTTGCCTAAGTTGCCCTTTCAGGTTTTCAACTTACCGGGTGTAGAATCTTTTCATTTTTTAATCCCTAACTTTTGCCCGAACCTTTTTCATTTTCTTGGTTCGCCGAGATGCCCATTTTTTTCCTGGACTATTCTTTTTATCGTCCAGCGGGTCTATTTTATGTGAAGTATTTTTTAACTGCGTCTGAGTTCACTAGGGAAGTGAAGTTTTCACCATCCATAGTTGCAAGCATTAAGGCTCCACCATCAAAAACCTTGGTGACAATATACGGTCCATCATAGTTAGGAGTCCACTTGCCCCTATGATCTGTCTGAGGAGGAAGGATCCTTTTCAACACCAAATCTCCGACTTGGAAGCATCGAGGACGCACTTTCTGATCAAAGGCTCTCTTCATCCGACTTTGATACAACTGCCCATGACAAATGGCTGCCATTCGCTTCTCTTCAATAAGACTCAACTCATTGAACCTTGTCCAAACCCATTCAGCTTCGTCTAACTTGACATCCAGCAGAACTCTTAGAGAAGGAATCTCCACTTCAACAGGTAGGACTGCTTCCATACCATACACAAGGGAGTAAGGGGTTGCCCCGGTCGATGTACGTACTAAAGTACGGTACCATGCAAGGCGAAGGGTAGCATCTCGTGCCAATCTCTGTACGTAACGACCATCTTCTGCACAATCTTCTTTATGTTCTTATTTGCTGTCTCAACAGCACCGTTCATCTTAGGACGATAAGGGGAAGAGTTGTGATGTTGAATGTTGAAGTTCTTGCACAACTCCTTCATCATTTTGTTATTAAGGTTAGAACCATTATCAATAATGATTCTTTCGGGAATCCCATAACGACAAATGATTTCTTTCTTAATGAATCGGGTAACCACATGTCTGGTGACCTTCGCAAATGACGCTGTTTCGACCCACTTAGTGAAATAGTCGATGGCAACAAGGATGAAACGATGCCTATTGGAAGTAGTCGGCTCAATCTTTCCAATCATATCAATGCCCCACATAGCAAACGGCCACGGCGAAGACATCACATTCAGAGGAGTTGGCGGCACATGCACCTTATCAGCATAAATCTGGCATTTATGACACTTCCGAGCATATTTGAAACAATCAGATTCCATGGTCATCCAGTAATAACCTTCTCTCAACAATTTCTTAGCCATTGCATGTCCGCCGACATGAGTACCGAAGGAGCCTTCATGAACTTCCTGCATTAACATGTCCGCTTCGTGTCTATCCACGCATCTGAGCAAAACCATGTCGAAGTTCCTCTTATACAACAAGTCGTCTTTGTTCAAGAAGAAACTTCCTGCCAATCTTCTCAAAGTCTTTCTATCATTGTTGGATGCCCCTGCAGGGTACTCTTGATTCTTCAGAAAGCACTTGATGTTGTGATACCAGGGCTTGTCATTAACTACCAATTCAGTAGCAAACACATACGCGGCCCTATCAAGGCGCATAACATCGATCCTGGGAACCTGGTTCCACCAAATCACCTTGATCATGGAGGATAGAGTAGCAAGAGCATCTGCCATCTGGTTCTCATTACGAGGTATATGATACAGCTCTACTGTTGTGAAGAAACTCAACAGTCTTCTCGTGTAATCTCTGTAGGGGACCAGATTAGGCTGGAGAGTATTCAAATCACCATTCACTTGATTGATCACTAGAGTTGAATCTCTGAAGATGTCCAAAGTCTTGATTCTCAAATCAATGGCTTGCTCAATACCCAAGATACAGGCCTCATACTCAGCTTCATTATTGGTGCACTCGAAAGTCAGACGAGCAGTGAAAGGCATGTGGGCACCTTTCGGAGTGGTAATGACAATACCAATTCCACTTCCTTTGGCATTGACGGCCCCATGAAACATTAAAGTCCACTTTTCATCTGGATCAGGTCCCTTCTCAACAATTGGCTCTTCACAGTCTTTCATCTTGAGGAACATGATGTCTTCATCTGGAAAATCAAACTTCATCAGCTCATAATCATCAATCGGCTGCTGAGCAAGATAGTCTGACAGAATGCTCCCTTTGATGGCTTTCTGGGATGTATACTGGATGTCGTACTCTGTCAGTACCATTTGCCAACGAGCTACCCTTCCGGTGAGAGCTGGCTTCTCAAACATATACTTGACTGGATCCATTTTGGAGATCAGTAAGGTCGTGTGAGTCAGCATGTATTGTCTCAATCGCTTAGCAGCCCATGCAAGTGCACAATATGCCTTTTCAAGCATTGAGTATCTCGACTCGCAATCTGTGAATTTTTTACTCAGGTAGTAGATGGCATGCTCTTTCCTACCTGTCTCGTCGTGTTGATCGAGAACACAACCCATAGAATTCTCAAGTACTGTCAAATACATAATCAGCGGTCTCCCTGGGACTGGAGGCATAAGGATTGGAGGATTCTGTAAATACTCTTTTATCTTCTCGAAAGCCCTTTAGCAATCATCATTCCACCTGATGGCCTGATCTTTTCTCAACAATTTGAATATTGGCTCACACGTGGCTGTTAGGTGAGAGATGAACCTTGCAATGTAGTTCAACCTCCCTAAGAAACCACAGACTTGTTTTTCTGTTCTTGGCTCAGGCATTTCTTGTATCGCTTTCACTTTGGCCGGATCCACCTCAATCCCTTTTTCACTAACAATAAAACCCATCAGTTTTCCAGATCTCACCCCGAAAGTACACTTGTTCGGATTAAGCCTCAGCTTGAATTTCCTCAAACGCTCAAACAGTTTCTGCAAAATTCACCAAATGTTCTTCTTCTATCTGAGACTTAGCAATCATATCGTCAACATAAATCTCGATTTCATGATGAATCATATCATGGAAAAGAGTTACCATAGCTCGTTGATATGTTACCCCAGTATTTTTTAGACCAAACGGCATCACCTTGTAGCAGAAGGTGCCCCATGGGGTTATGAAAGTTGTCTTCTCCATGTCTTCTGGTGCCATCTTAATTTGATTATAGCCAGAAAAGCCATCCATGAAGGAGAATACCGAGAACTGAGCCGTGTTATCCACCAAAACATCGATGTGAGGTAATGGGAAATCATCTTTAGGACTAGCTCTGTTCAGATCCCGGTAGTCAACACACATCCGTACCTTTCCATCCTTTTTAGGTACTGGAACAATATTTGCAACCCATGGCGGATAATTTTTAACCGCTAGAAACCCCGCATCTAACTGTTTTTGCACTTCTTCCTTTATCTTGACAGCCATCTCTGGTCTTGTTCTTCTGAGCTTCTGCTTGACCGGAGGACAATCCTCTTTGAGAGGCAAACGGTGTACCACAATGTCTGTGTCAAGCCCTGGCATGTCCTGAAAAGACCAAGCAAAGATGTCAACATACTCTTGCAGCAATTCAATCAGCCCCTTCTTCACATTATCTTCCCAAGCAACCCCTATCTTGATCTCTCTCTTGACGTCCTCGGTTCCGAGATTAATCACTTCAACAAACTCTTGATGCGGTTGAATGACCCTTTCCTCCTGTTTTAATAACCTGGCAAGTTCTTCAAGGAGTTCACAGTCTTCATCACCCTCTTCTTCAGCTTGAAAGATTGGATTTTCAAAGTCGAAGCGAGCCATAGCAGAACTGTTATCAATAGGATCCGGTGACGTGAATCTGCATGAGTGATGGTATATGCTTATGAGTGTGAACAAGAAGTGGAAACTAAACAAAATATTACCAAATGTATTTTTTTGATTTTTTTTTTTGAAAACTGCAAAAATAGAAAGACAGTGAACAAAATATTTGAATGCAAAAAGACGTCCTTTATTTATGATAAAAAAATGCAGATATCCACGTAGATGAGCCCTACAATGAATCATCACGCCCTGGGCGGAACGTAAGACTTGGATATGCATGAATAAACAAAGAAAATTACTCTTTAAGAAGAGTGACTTGGATAATCTCTTCAGAAGACCAGTCGCAGAGAACTTCACCCGGGACCCTTGGACGCACCCAGTTGTCAATGTCGTAATCACTATCCCCATCTTCTTTGTTGATTGCAGAGACCTGGCCGTACTAATTTGGCTTCTCCTTCAACCATGTTAACATTTTCCCTACCATGATGCGGCATGGGATTGTTGACGACATTAGGAGGCGGTGCAAAGTTAATGGCCTTTGAATCAATAAGGTCCTGAGCTACGTGCTTAAAAGCTTTGCAGTTCTCAATAGTGTGGGCAGGTGCCCCAGAGTGGAAATTACACCTAGCATTGGCGTCATAACCCACTGGAAGCCTGCCAACGGGAGGAGCCAAAGTGCGTAACTGCACAAGTTGCAAATGTTGAAGGTTGGGAAGCAACTGGGCATACGACATCGGAAGAGTGTCGAAACGCCTATCCATCATCCTCTGTCTCTGTTGATAAGCGGGTTTGTTACCCTGTTGTTGTTGGTATTGATTTTGTTGACGTTGAGGTTGTTGTTGTTGCACTGGTGCTGCAGCCGGAATGGTCACTGCTGCAACATAAGGTTGCTGATGGTAATTCTGAAAACTGCTCCTTCGATTACCTCTGCTCTGATAAGAAGACAAAGAATTTACATCCCCTTCTCTCCTCTTCTGTCCTCCTAAGAACGACTTCTTTGACCCCGAAGATGATCCAACCCCATTTTGGATCTTACATGTCTTCAAGTAGTTCTCCACCCTCTCACCGGTAGAGACCACATCAGCAAAATTCGAGGCGTTGCAACCCACCAGACGCTCCAAATAAGATCCAGGAAGTGTGTTCATAAACATGTTGGCCATCTATTTTTCCAACATCGGAGGCTGAACACGGGAAGCCAACTCTCTCCAGCGTTGAGCATACTCTTTGAAGCACTCGTTGCTCTTGAGAGACAGATTCTGGAGTTGAGTCCTGTCAGGTGCCATATCCGTATTGTACTGATATTGCTTTACAAAGGCCTCAACCAAGTCTCTCCAGCAGCGAATATGGGCTCTGTCCAGCCTCATATACCACTCCAAGGATGCCTTAGCTAGGTTGTCCTGGAAGAAGTACATGAGCAGCTTCTCATCATCAGAATCCGCGATCATCTTGCGGAAGTAAGCTTGTACATGAGTCTTCGGGCAAGAGTTGCCATTGTACTTATCAAACACGGGGACTTTGAATTTTGGCGGAACTCTCACGCCTGGGACCAGCCCCAAGTCAACAACATCCACACCAAGAGCATTCTGCCATTCCACAGCTTTCAACCTCTCTTCCAGTCTCCGAAACATAGGGTCCATACCATGGCCCATGCCAAAGTCCTCCTGAAGCAGGGGGAATTGATCCTCCTGATCATCATGGATAGGTTGTTGACCAAGGTTGCCATATGGGATTGGGATAGGCCCCGGTCCATTGGGTCCATTAGCCTCTCCAGCGGGAGGATCAGCCACAACCTCTGGTTGAGTAGTAGGGGGATTCCCCTATACCAACAATCTAATCTCCTGTTGTCCCTGAGCCACTCCTTGGACCACTTCCATGAACTGATTCATGCGAATCCTCATCTCAGCGAGCTCTGCTTGTAAACCTTCCATTGCTCTCTGTTGATTCCTTCAGGCACCGTATCGGTGAATGCCTGAGTCAGCTATCCTGCTAATGGAATACCAAACAAGATGAGAACACTGCGGCGGTACCTGCTATGCAAGACATGCTAATGAATATTCAAATGCAATGACGTGTTTATCAATTTCAAAGGGTATTCTACCCCTTGATTCCAGTCTCACATTAGATAAACAGTGTAAGAAAATCCCGACTAGAATCAAGAAGAAGATATAAACCCCTAGAAATAGATAAACATGATGCATGCAATGCTTATGATATAATTTTTATATCAGAGGAACTTTAGAGTCTTATTTGCAAATTTTGGAAATATTAAACGTTTATCACATACGGAAATATCACGTCAATTGATATTTGGAAATGTTTTTACGCCAAAGAAGTACAGTCTTGGTAACCAAATACAATACAAGAGAGAAGGAAAATGAACATCCTATGGATCCCTAGAAGCAATCGTCCAAAGCCCTCGAGACCGGAAGATAAGCTGCACGAAGCCTCTTCACCTCCCTCTCATAGGCTGCCCCCATATCTGCCTTCTCTTTGGCGAGTCGATCATACTTCCTCTTCCAAAACTTGGAAGACTGAGGAAGTAGAGAAGTCAATGCGTCATCAGGATCATCAATAACCTGGTGCTCAAGGAACTCTATCAAAGCATCCTTCTCTCTGATCTGCTGAAGGAACTCCTATCGTTCATGGATCCAAGCACGTGAACGGTCTTCGTCTCTCAACTCCCCTACTCCTTGGCTAGGGAGGGTTGAAGGCCCAACCACAACCAAAGGTGTGGGTCTTGGATACTCATAAGGCATGAGGTACTCGGAAGCTCTCCTCCTAACCCAAGAGGTATAGGGTTCCAAAGCGATACAGTTCTTCGGTCCTAGCTCCTTCCTTCCTTTCTTATGGATCTTGCGCCAAGCGCGGACCATCCTGCCCTTCAAGCCTTGGGGATCTTTACCCTCCTGAAAGAACACACCCTCTAACAGAATGTTATTGGGTTTATCCTTTAGGGGAACCCAAGCTGACGACGTGCCAAAATAGGGTTGTAGTTAATTCCATCACATGTACCAAGAAGAGGTACATTGGAGAATTCACCACAAGAGTCGATAATCTGCACACCATCATATACATGGTTGTACCAAAAGATATCATCATTAGTGAGAGACATAAGTCTCGTGGACCACCGTAGACATCCTTTGTTCTCCTTGAAGGCGAGCGTCTGAGGCAAGTGCGAAATAAACCACTTGTACAACAGAGGCAAACATCACACAATGGTACCACTGCCCTTTGCATTCCTCATATGCAAAGAGAAATAAGTGTCACCCAATAGAGTAGGAACGGGATTAAGAGTAGAGATTTCACATCCACAAACTTATCGATGTTGGGGAATAACACTAGCCCATAGATGAGAAGTACAAATATGGCCTCAAAGGCGTCCTCACTCATGGCCTTCCCAAACATAGTAGCTTGATCAATGAGGAAATCAGACGGGAGACCTTGAATTCCACCTTTGGTAGTCATATGAGCACCAATAATAGATTCATCTATACGCAACAGATCAGCAATCTCTTGAGAAGAAGGAACTCTCTCCAAGCCACTGAACAACAACTGGTCTAGGATAGGTATGGCCACAAGGTAGGCATACTCCTCAAGCGTGGGAAAAAGCTGGAAATCCGGAAAAGTGAAGCAACGGTACAAGGGATCATAGAACTGCACCAACACACTCATTAGACCTTCATCTACTTGAGTAGCCAGAATAGACAGAAGCTTCCCATGACGAGCCTTGAATTCCAAGGGATCTAATACATAGGATGTCAAACTCCTTAACTCTTTCAAGTCGGGTTGTCTGAAACTATACTTCTTCGTATTCCTTCTATGCTTATCCATGTCTGAAAATTTGCAAATAGACCTCTTAAGTTCCTTGAAAGTTTTCTCATTGTTGATGATATGGATGTGTATGAATGCATGAATGCATGGATGCAACAATCACACTCAAGGATCAAGCAAATCACACCACACAAAGGTCATGGGATGGATCAAGTCATCCTTAATATCAATCATCCATTTTTGTGGATTATGGTTTACACCTTATCAACACCCAAGTTCCATTGATATTAAGGATACACAAGAACGGATCAACCAGGAATCAAGGGTTTGTTGCGAGTCGCGAGCATGGAGTCTTGGTTAAGAACCACCCAAAGGGAGTGTACTATGGTTAAACCTGACAATCATGTTCTACAAGAGGTTCCCATAGTCATCATCCCATCTTTCGGATATTATCGGATAAACGACTACTCGTATTCCAAAAATATTCTCAAGAGAGACTCTTATGAGTGTAGTATCGCGTAACAATCGTATCAAATCTTACACTTGAACGATCTTCGCACTACGTCCTAAAAATAGGCCAAGATGGGCGTGGTAAACTAAGGTCCTTGGCTTCTAAGGCATATATTGGAAAGAGTAATGCCTAACCACGACTACTCGTGTGACATTATTGATCCCAACATAACCTCCACCAAGTGAATGGGCTTGCAAGTCAACTTGCTAAGGAATAACTCCACACAAGTCAACAAGACTATGCCATTCTCCTATCCTAAGTGCACTCGAGTTCGGGTATAGAACTCATCTCACGAAGATCACCAAGCATACAAGGAATTAATATTCAAACAATTCAATCATTACATACAATACAGTAATCCCAAATTGCACAAAAATATGTCACAAAGCAATATACCATACAATACAACAAATATGAAAAGTAGGCAAAACCCACTAGGCAAATGATAGTCCCCAGCAGAGTCGCCACTTTTCTGTAGCGGGGTATTCGTTACCATTAGAGATATTGAATAATCCAAGGTAAACCATACAAGTCGAGTCGCCACCGCACTTCTATTTATCCAAAGGAATGGTTAGAAAGCGAACAAAAACCTAAAAGTTTTATCGAATCAAAAACTAGTAAAAAAGTCAGAGATCTAGGTAAGGGGGTTGGTTATGCAATGGGAAGGTTTTAAGCACCCAAAACATCCTAGGTACTCCTAGGGAGCCCTTTTCGTAAGTGTTGTTCTAGTCTAAAAGGTGTAGGTATATCTAAAGTACTATTTACTAAAAGGAAGGTTAAAAGAAAATGACTCGCAAGGGCAACTGTCATACCCCAATTTTGACCCTGAATCGCTGATTCGACACATTAATCATAGCTATTGCATGTCTACATATCATACCATGCATTCCATACCGCATAGTGCCTAAAATATCAGTCGAAATAATTTTTTGGAAATTACAGACAAACTGATTGAATTAATCAACGGATGTGCGTCAAATCAGTGAATGAAAATTTTAAAATCAAGCTTCTAGACATCAATTTTATTGATCTACGTTTCGCGTAGTTTAATCCGGTATGCTCGATTTATTTTTCAGCTAATTTTCTTGGCCACCCTTTTGATCAGCTCAAGCCTATTTAATCGGTCAAAATTTATTTCAAAATTAAAAGAAACGTTGTATTTTTTCCAATAAATTTATTTCACACTGATTATTTTGGTGCATTCAGTTTAATTTTTCGAGCATTTTTTTGCGCCCGATTTTTATTATTTTTAAACCCATTTATTTTTATCCTTTTGTCAAAAGATTCAGAAAAGTTAAATAGGATTGTTCATGTCTTTATTTTTATTTTATTATGGTTATTTTTAAAGGTGTGAATTTTTATTTCCTTTGATTAATTTAATTTGTTTTTAAATTAGAGCATCTAGAATGGGTATTTTTTTATTTAAATTAGTTGTGTTTCTTTGCTTTCATATTGACCATTAGATTCGATTGATCAATGGTTCATGCTTGCAATCCATGTAATTTTTGTTTCAACCAATCAAAAAATAGGAATAAATTAAAAATAAGAAAAGGAATAGAAGGATATCTCTCTCCTCTCTCTCACTTTTCAAAAGAGGACAAAAAAAATAAAAATCTCTCCTTCCAAAAAAGGGACTCTCAACGTCTCTCTTGAGGATCTCATTAAGAGATCCCTCTCTCTGAAAACAAAAAGACAAAAAAATAAAAATAAATAAATAAGCGAAACAGTCTTTCCTCTTCTTCATTCGTCAAACCCTAGCCGCCACACCCTTCATCTTACTCTCCTCTTGACCTAGCCGCCGCACCCTTCATCATCTTCCACACAGTCACCTTCATCCGCCTCCACCACCACCATCCGTCACGATTCTCCCTCACAACAAGCCCAACAATGCACCACACAAACCTCCATCGTCAACCAAACGCAATACCAACCACAACCTACAATCCCTTCTCTTCTCACCTCACCCTAGCCGCCACTCTCTCCTCACAAAACCCTCATCTTCTCCCTAACCGCACAACCATAACTTTCCTCTAAACACCTCTCGTCGGCGGCAACTAGCCCCGAAAGACTCGACGTTCTCGGTGACGAACGCCGTGCCACCGGATTCAGTGTCACCAGCGGCGAACACGGTTTGAGAAACTACCGTTCTGTTACTTCCGTCCACGGTTTTGATGACGGTAACGGAGAGATCTGGACGGTTGTTCTGGAATCTTATATAGTTGATGTTCCTGAAGGTAACACCGAAGAGGATACGCGTCCTTTTGCTGATATCGTGTGAAGCTTAATCTTCAGAAGCTTGCGAAGGAAAGAACCGGAAACGACATGCCCCAAAACCAAGTCCTGTGTATGATGACAGAGAGGTTCATCTAGCTTCTCATGATGATCAACGTGTTCTATCATTTGATGCTGCTGTCCTAATATCACAAGAACTAGATCGTGTCAAGGAGGTCTCTGAAGAAGAGTTTCGCGTGTGGCTGGAAAGAGACCAGAGATCTTCGCCATTCCTCAAAATTGTGCCGTACTTAGTGTAGCACGCTGTATATGTTATAGTCATCGTGAAAACCGTCAAAACTCACCACTAAGCATAATCGTGTAGCCACTTTGAACCACAAAATCAGCAACACCGATGCTCATGCGTGGGCTTCGAACTACCGTCGACAACAACATAACCTTCTGCTCGGATGTAAACAATGGTAACCTCTACATTCTGAACTTATATTCAATCCAATCCATTTTTGGTTCAAATTCCGTCATACCCCAAAAATAGTGGTTATTGTCATTTATTTTTGGGTGTTTGTAAATGGTCTTTCATAGTTTTTTTGAGCATGGTTCTGTAGAGTTGTTGTTGCAGGTTCATCAGTTCTGCAAACCAGTTCCTTGCCGAAGGTTCTGGGTTAGTAAGTTCGGTTTTGATACCGTTAATTTGTAATGTAGCTATAGTGTTTGTGTTGTGCGTGTGTGATAGCTAATGACTGTGAGAATTAGATTGAAAGTAGCATGTTGCGTACAATATTGATGTGTGGTTATGTCGATTGTTATGTGAAAGGTTATGATGTTTGCTTGGAAACCACTGAGATTGAGACCGATTCGTGCTTGTTTGTTTTGTTTAAGTTATCATGTTATTCATAAACGGTAGATGAATGTCGACCTCCTGTTTCAAGTTTTGTTTTTTTACCGGTCGTTCTTGTTTCTTGATGTCGAGTTAATGACGGTTTAAGGAGAAAATCAAAATTGGAGTAATTTAGGATTTTGTTCTGTAATACCAACATTTAGAGGAAAGAGATATGATTAATGTGGTGGTAGTAAGAAGATCTATGAACAGGACCTCATTTTGATCATAAATCAAATTATTATTATTTTTTTATTTGTAAATTCAATTCATTTTTAAAAAAAAAATACTTATCAAAAATTAAATTATTTTTTCAATTCAATTCATTTTAAAAAAATACTTATCAAAAATTAAATTATTTTTTCAATTCAATTCACTTTAAAAAATACTTATCACAAATTAAATTATTTTTTTTCAATTTTAATTTATTTTAAAATTCAATTCATTTTAAACCATTCCAATTTCAATTTAAATCTTGTCTCAATCTATTTGAACTAAACCTTGATCAGGTACCAATTGACCTCTCTTAAACCAAGTGCAACATTCAAATCTTTTTTCTAAATAAAATATGAAGAAAAAGATTATCCTGGAGGGAATATCCAGTCATAATCCCGAATATTAGGCTCAAGCTGTAAGAGCTTGCAAGCCATAAATATTCGTCTTCCTTTCCACTCTCTAATATTCAAAACCTTTTTTTAATAAAACGTGAAGAAAAAGGTTACCTGGATGGAATGTCCAGTCGTAATCCCGAATATTAGGCTCAAGCTGTAAGAGCTTGCAAGCCATAAATATTCGTCTTCTCTTTAACACTCCAATATTCAAAATCATTTTCTTAATAAAGTTGGAAGAAAAAGGTTACCTGGAGGGAATATCCAGTCGTAATCCCGAATATTAGGCTCAAGCTGTAAGAGCTTGCAAGCCATAAATATTCGTCTTCTCTCCAAAACACCTGTAAATATCTCAAACCATCTTCTTAATAAAGTTGGAAGAAAAAGATTACCTGGAGGGAATATCCAGTTGTAATCCCGAATATTAGGCTCAAGCTGTAAGAGTTTGCAAGCCATAAATATTCGTCTTCTCTCCAAAACATTTATAAATATTCGAATCATTTTCTTAGCAATATTGGAAAGAAACAGACTGCCTGGGTGGAATGTCCAGACGTAGTCCCGAGTACTAGACCCAAGTTGTAAGAGCTTGCAAGTCATAAGTAATCGTCTTTCAAACTTCAAAATACCTAATTCCTACCTTAATACTTTTTCAATAAAGATGGAAATGGAACATGGTGTATACCGTGCACTCCTGAGACTAGGATTCGAGATGTATATCTCGCTCATCCAAGTTCTCGCCATTATTCAAAACACATTAAATCAATCAATTTCTTTCCTCGCCGCCGTGCGATTGATCTCTTAAACCTTTTCACAAACGAAAGGTACTTTGTTTCAAAACAATGCAAGGCAATGTTTTTCCACCTATTTTGGGTAGTCCAACAATGTTTTCGTCGATTTGACACAAAGTAGCTTTCGCTAAAATCGACCAACAAACAAACATTTTTCTACCCAGAACTACGTAAGCCTTGATTTCTCTTTTGAGATACGTAGGAGCAGGATTTGTAAATCTTGTCAGGCCCACTAATAAAAAACTTAGGTTTAGTCCTTCGTCAAAAATCCAAAAACATTCTCTTCTCATCTTTTCTTTCTTTCCCACCTAATAATTCGAAAAGCCTAATATTTCAACTAACATTAACTTACACAATTAACCTAATGGTTCCCGTTGAGTACAACGGACGTGAGGGGTGCTAATACCTTCCCCTTGCGTAATCGACTCCCGAACCTTGATATTGGTTGCGATGACCATATCTTATCCTTTCTTTGTCTTGGGTTTTATCGATATTTCCCCTTTCCTTCTTAGGAATAAATAAAGTTCGGTGGCGACTCTGTTCACTCCATCATTGCGAGCGTGCGATCGCGCTTCGCTTTGAAGTCGTATCCCCATTTTTTCGAGGTGCGACATGTCGCATCCACTGCCTACGTATCTCATCTGAGTATAAGAATCAAAGCCTTCGTAGCTCGGCTACCTATGGGTTAAAGAGAAGTGTGCTCGGTAAGACGTCGCGTCTTATGCCTACGTATCTCATCCGGAATGAGAATCAGAGCAAAACGTAGTTCGGCTAACTACGGGAAAAAGGGTCTCGATTGCAACTAGGGCAAGAGAAAGGGAAGGTCTCGATCGCAACGAGGGCGAGAGAAAAGAATCTCAGCAAGGGCGAAAGAAAACAAGGATTAGTTGTTAGTCGTTAGTCAAACTCGACAATACATCGCGTCTCGTGTCTACGTATCTCATCTGAACATGAGAATCAGAGTTGTCGTAGTTCGGCTAACTAGGGGTTAAGGATTGCTATCTGAACATGGACTTACAAAAGAGGACACCAGCTGTGTCAAAGGAGGGTGGGCAGTGTGTTCAACGTCCTAGCAGTAGGTGTCGCAGCTCGCTGAATCGAGTCTTAGGCAGTTACCTCTTTGCAATAGAACGGACTGACTTGCCACAAGATCGGAGACGCACGGAAGGTCTAAAAGTGGGGAAGCTCTGCTCTAGAGTTGTCATGCAATATGGACCTATGTGTTAGGATTTACAAAGGGGAACATCTACCTAATGTTAGCATGCAAAGAATAGGGGAATTCTACCTATGTTATCATACAAAGGGTTCTACCTAATGGGTGCTACCTAAACGGAACAAGAGTCGACGGATGAAGTGTGGAGAGGAGTTACGGATAAGGATAGATGGCGATGCCGGAGGCAATCGACTTACAGGTAGATGGCGATGCCTGAGGCAATCGACTTACAAGAGGACGGATGAATGCGTGATGGTTCTGTTAAGTTTTGAAAATGATTACTCGATGTTGGATCGAGCTTTTGATCTTATTTTGAAATGGTTATCGGATGTTTGTTTTAATTCTTATATTAACAGGTGACTAAAGAAATAAAGAAAAAAATATTATACACTTTATGGGAGAGGGGTACATTTGTTATGAATGGGGATTGTTCATGGCAAACAAACAATAAGAATATATGCCTCATACATCATACAAGTAGGCAACAGTTATCAATCAGATCGGATAAATAAAAAATATATAATCAAACCAAAGAATCAAATAATGGAGCATTTAAACAATGCATGGGAGTATGAACATGTTAAATAATCAAGCAATAGAAAGCATGAATGAGAGAAACAAGTATAAAAGATAACAAATGAATCAAACAGATGAAAATATGCACACGAAGGGTCCACTGAATAATTTAATCAGGAAATGAGGTAAGGACCAAATAAAATCAAGGTAAAAGACCTCTAATACATGGCATATGAGATGAACAAGGGAGGATCAAAAGATCTCTTCAATTTCCATAAGCAATCCCTAAGTCAACCATCGATCATAAAGAAGTCAACTGAAAATTCAAGTCAACTTAAAAAATAACAAATAAATAGCAAATTAATCAAGAAAATTATGAAAAATTAAACTAAATAAGGTGGGGTCAGGACATCATCATCCCGTAAAAAGATTTTAAAAATAACGAAAATTGGTACATAAATTAATTAAAATAAAACAGAGGTCAAACCAAAAGTCAATTAATGAGACTAGGTTAGAAATAAATCAAGAATAAATAGTAAATTAATCAATAAAATTATGAAAAATTAAAATATATAAGGTGGGGTCAGGAAATCATCATCCCCCAAAAATATTTTAAGAATAAAAACAATTGGTACATAAATTAATTAAAATAAAACAGAAGTCAAATTAAAAGTCCATCAACCAAACTAGGTCAAAAATAAATCCAGAATAAATTGAAAATGTAAAATAAAATTACAAGAAAAGGTCAGGTTGACCATGAGACAGTGGTCATCCTTCATCCCAAAAATCAAATGCTAACAATAATTTTAAGTCATAAAAATAAAATCAATAAAAAAAGTGTGTTAAAATGGACCAGTTAGAATAAATAATTAAAATAAAATATTAATATTAAAAAAATACGAAAATAAAAATTATATAAAATTAAATAAAACGTTAATAAAAGCCGAAAATATTTTTGGGTAATTTTGTGGACGAAGAAAATATTTTAAATAAGAAAAAGAAATACGAAAATGGAAGGATTAATGGTGATGAACCTGGTAAGCAAGCGTAGATATATCAAAACATGACCATGGAAGAGATGATTACCTGATGGAAAATAGAAGTGGAATGGAATCTGATATGTGATGAAGCTTTGCCTCGTTTCCACAAAATTCTAATGCTCCTTTAGGGTTAGGGTTTCAGCTTCTTAAATAGGGTGGATTAGGTGTTCTCATGGGCTTTTTTAATAAGTGATTTATCCATAAGAATAAAAGTGTGAAGTGAGGTGTAAAATGTTGTTATTTGGGCCAAACTTAAGTGAATGGATGTCCAATGCATGGCCAAAAGAGGTAAAAAAAACGTGACTGGTTGGTGCAGCATGCTTAGAAAATCTGATTGGGCCAGCCAGACCCAAAATCTGCCTAGAAAATCAAGTCATGCTGCCCACTTTAAATGAATGTATCTCTCAAACCATGGATCCAAATGAGATGATTCCAAAAGGATGTGAAATAGGACATGGCAAGGTACAATTGTTGTGAAGAAAGTATTTTCAAATAATGCCTTGAAGTGCAAGAAAACTGGCCAAGAAGTCTTGACAAATTTTGAAGATTTTGGACTTAGAAACTTTTCTAACTGTCTAAAACAATGTCTCACTTTGATTAAGCATAACTTTCTCAATTCTAATCCAAATGGAACAAACTTTATATATCTAGAAAGCTTGGAACAAGAGGAAAAACTTTAATGTTGTAGAAATTTTCAAATGGAGCTTTTATCTTGATGCATAATGGGCTTAAAGTGAGTGCAACGATCATGAAAACTTGCCCTAAATGGAAAGTCAACCATTTCCAAATTAAGTAACCTTTCCAATTCCTGATAAAATGATGAATCCATGATCCAACCTTGATCAAATTTCACATGTAGGATCCCCTAGGCATGGATTTTGAGATTTCACTCTCAAAATGTCAGGAGTTGACTTTTCTGGCCCCACAGTTGACTTTTCCCAAACTATCTGATTCCCGATTCCATTGATCAATTGAAGCACTTCTAGCTCAAATAAAGAGCTGACTTTCTGTATGTAGACCCTTGTGGACATATGGAGGGCCATGGAAAAGAGTTTCACCCAAATAATAAAAAATAAACTGATTTTATACCAAACCCTAGTTTTAGGGCAAAATGATCAGGAACTGATTGCACTGATTGCCGATGGATCTTTCTGAGATAATTGTGAATCTTCCTAGGCCAAGATGCCTCTCTAATCATGACATGGATGAGATCCTCTACTTCCAACCAAACATTTCCTGTTTCAGGTAGCCATGAAACCCTAATTTTTGATTAAATCCAGATGAACACTCTGATAGCTTTGAATCCTTCACTGATGAACTGAGGACCATAATAAGATACTTGGACTCCCCCTGAGACCCTTGAGACTTGTATACGTAGAAAATGAAGTCCAATTCTCAATATTGCTTTGTGTGGGCTCCTTTTGTTAAGGAGTGATCGATCAAAACCTGATCTCCATGTCACTAATGCAGTATGCAATGAGTATGACCTAATATGATGCTAATGAAGTGTAAAATATAATCCCATGCTTCTAGGAAAAACGAAGGGTAAATTTTGGGGTATTACACATAACCATCCTTTTTCCTTCTCCATACAAAATTACTCAAAATACTTATTCCATATCAGTGGGTATAACTTATTCCACTAGCAAATTCACTTATTCCTCAAAATTCTGACAAACTCATCTGATATAATTCCTCAACTTCTCAACTCTGTTAACACTGCAGAATTGCTTGAATGATACACTACTCTTCAATTCCATAATACCCAAATCGCAATTCCTACTGAAACTTCAACTGAGCTATTCGGTTCTCCTTACTTTCTAACTCTTGGCTTGAGCCTATCCACAAAGCACAAGTTCAACCCACACTTCGGAGTCCTCGTGGTCGCTCAACCATGATCCTACCTACCATGCATATAGCATTAGGTTGATCAGGCCCAATACTACATACGGTGATATTAAGAATCATGTTGGCTAAACACACATATGAGGCAGAAATAGATTTACTTATGATGTTTCAAGGCTAGGTCGAGAATCGACCTGCCTTGATACCAACTGTAACAACCCGTATAATATATATCTAGAATAATATCATACAAGTGTTAATAATTGGCACTGATCCAACATAAGTTCCTAATGGCAACAATATATATACATGTCCAAACTAAAAACATCAATGGAACATGTTATACAATAGTGCCTAAACAATAAAAAATCTAAGGACTATGTGCAATATCTTCATTGCACACAACTCCACAGCGGAAGATCATGATAAACAACATCCCTTGAAACATCCATAAACAGCTTCTCTTAGGTTCAACTTGCAAGGATTACCTGAAAAATAACAACAATAATGGGAAGAGATAATAATCTTAGTGAGTTCTCCTATCCTATGGGTCCACTCGGCTCTACAGGGTTCCTACTCGATTCCAACTCAAGTATTCACCTTCCGTTATTTGTGCATCACTCGCACCTTATAACTAGGACTTGAGTAATAGAGGGATAAACACAATAGAAGACACATGTTACTTCATGGATATCATCGATGAATGCATAAAAGAAACAGAATTAGAAAATGACGATTTGCCCGACTATCGTGTAGAAGATAGACTGAATCAATGTTTAGCAATAACATCAGATCCTACGCAGTGCCTTAAGAAACCAACCCTCGACCTGAAAACACTTCCCAAAAATCTGAGATATGAATTCCTAGACTTAGAACTCGAACGACCAGTAATAGTCAATGCAGACCTAGGAAAACTCGAAACCGAAAAACTCCTACATATCTTAAGGAAATATCCAACCGCATTAGGATACAACATCACCGATCTCAAAGGGATAAGTCCTTCTATTTGTATGCACCGCATCATGCTAGAAGAAAACTGTAAAACTTCTAGGGAACATCAGAGGAGACTAAACCCGATCCTGAGTGAGGTAGTGAAGAAGGAAGTAACAAAGTTATTAGAGGCAGGTATCATATATTCTATATCCGATAGCAAATGGGTTAGTCCTGTACACGTAGTACCAAAGAAAGGAGGTATAACAGTGATCGAAAATGAAAAAGGAGAAACTATAACCAAACGAATTGAATCGGGATGGAGAATGTGCATTGATTATAGAAAGCTAAACAAAGCAACCCGAAAAGATCATTTTCCTTTACCATTCATAGACCAGATGTTAGAACGATTAGCCAAGCATTCTCATTTCTGCTATCTAGACGGTTACTCAGGCTTCTTTCAAATACCAATTCATCCTGACGACCAAGAAAAGACAACGTTCACATGTCCTTTTGGTACCTTCGCTTATCGACGAATGCCATTTGGCTTGTGCAATGCTCCTGCAACCTTCCAAAGGTGTATGATGGCAATATTCGCCGATTTTCTCGAAAACATCATGGAAGTCTTTATGGATGACTTTTCCGTATGCGGACAAAGTTTTGAAGAATGTCTTGAAAACCTAGAAAGAGTTCTAGAACGATGTGTAAAAGTAAACCTAGTACTTAATTGGGAAAAATGTCACTTTATGGTACAAGAAGGAATTGTTTTAGGACACATCATATCAAATAGAGGAATTGAAGTTGACAAAGCCAAAATAGAAGTAATCGAAAACCTTCAACCTCCGAAAACTGTGAGAGAAATACGAAGCTTCTTAGGACATGCCGGTTTTTACCGACGATTCATTAAAGATTTCTCTAAAATAACTAAACCTTTAACCGGACTATTAATGAAAGATGCTGAATTCATCTTCGACAAAAAATGCTTAGAAGCATTTCAAACACTTAAACAAGCATTGATCTCCGCACCCATAATGCAGGCCCCTGATTGGAATGAACCATTCGAAATAATGTGTGACGCAAGTGACTACGCCGTAGGCGCTGTTTTTGGACAACGAAAGGATAAAAAACTTCACGTCATATATTATGCGAGTAGAACACTAGATGAAGCGCAAATGAATTACGCCACGACCGAGAAAGAACTTTTAGCAGTAGTATTCGCACTAGATAAATTTCGTTCCTACTTGGTCGGAGCTAAAATAATAGTTTACACTGATCACGCTGCCATTAAGTACCTCTTAACAAAAAAGGATGCTAAACCTAGACTTCTAAGGTGGATTTTGTTGCTACAAGAATTTGATTTGGAAATCAAAGATAAAAAAGGAACTGAAAACGTAGTAGCAGATCACCTCTCTAGACTTGAAAACCTGGAACCGGAAAGAACATCGATCAACGATGACTTCTCGTACGATAAACTTATAGCTAATTTGGAAGAAAATAGAGCTGCTGAACAGGTAGAGACCACCTTAGCTATATGCGTTACACCATGGTACGCTGATTTCGTCAATTATTTAGCTACCGGAGTGGCTCCACTTGATTTATCTTACCAACAAAAGAAACGATTCTTCCATGACATAAAACATTATTATTGGGACGACCCTTTACTTTTCAAAAGAGGCCCCGATGGTATTTTCCGTCGCTGTATACCTGAAGAAGAGGTAGAAAGTATAATCCAACATTGTCATTCCGCTCCTTATGGTGGACATGCAAGTACATCCAAAACCTGCTCTAAGATCCTACAAGCGGGTCTTTATTGGCCAAATATATGGAAGGATGTACATACCGATGTCAAGAAATGTGATAGGTGTCAACGCACAGGAAACATATCTAGACGTGACGAAATGCCACAAAAAGGCATTTTGGAAGTAGAAATTTTCGATGTGTGGGGAATAGATTTCATGGGACCTTTCCCACCTTCTTTTGGTAACAAGTACATACTCGTAGCAGTTGACTACGTATCAAAATGGATTGAAGCTATAGCTTCTCCAACAAATGACACACGAGTAGTAATTAGACTCTTTAAAAATATAATCTTTCCAAGATTTGGTGTCCCAAGAATAGTCGTCAGTGACGGTGGATCGCATTTCATATCTAAGATACTCGAAAAATTATTGTTTAAGTATGGTGTAAAACATCGAGTAGCGACACCTTACCACCCTCAAACTAGTGGACAAGTGGAAGTGTCTAATAGAGAAATTAAACAGATATTGGAAAAAACAGTCGCTACATCAAGAAAAGACTGGTCATCAAAATTACCTGAAGCTTTATGGGCTTATCGAACCGCTTACAAAACTCCCATAGGAACAACCCCATTTAAGCTTATTTATGGAAAATCTTGCCACCTCCCGGTAGAATTAGAACATAAGGCCTATTGGGCTATTAAAAATTTAAATTTAAACTATAAGGCCGCCGGTGAAAAGCGAATTCTTGATATAAACGAATTAGAGGAACTTAGACAAGACGCCTACGAAAATGCCAGAATCTACAAGGAAAGAACGAAAAAATGGCATGATAAACGTATATCAAGAAAAACTTTCAAACAAGGCGATGTAGTCCTATTGTTTAACTCTAGACTTAAGTTATTCCCAGGAAAGCTACGATCTAGATGGTCAGGCCCTTTCCAAATCACCAATGTCTTTCCCAGTGGAGCTGTAGAAATTAAAGGAAAATCTATTGAACCATTTATCGTAAACGGGCAGCGTCTAAAACATTATCATTATGCTGAGAACAATGAAGACTCGCAAGTCTTTCACTTAGACGTAATGTCTTCAAAATTTATAGATTAACATTTAATAGTTTTATGTCGAGCTTGCGACATTAAACAAAGCGCTTCGTGGGAGACAACCCACAAAATTTTTATTTTTATTTCTTCTTTGATTTGATTTATTTAGTTTTCATTCTTCATATTCTTTATTTTAATTAAATTTTTCTTCTTTTCTTCTTTCGGCATTTGGCCAAATCCTGACTAAAACTCTTGTTTTTCTTTTCTTTAGTTAACTCTAACCTGATGGCACATATTGACCGCATGGGTATCAAATTCAGAGGGAGAGCTCAGAGACAAAAATTCGAAGAACTTTCTGTGAGAGAGATGCACCCAACCTTCTATGCTGATGAAGATGCAATGATCGTACTTGGGCTAAGAGATAGTGTCCTGCATCTGCTGAATCAAATAGGGTGGGAAACCACTCCTATTCGAAGATAATTTGTTACTTACCGGAGACTAACCCTAGAATTCCTTAGCTCCCTGATCTATTTACCAAACCATGGAAAAGGAATAAATCGAGGTTTCATTCAATTCAGGATGTTCAATATGGAGTATCAGTTTAACATTCAAGAGTTTACTAACCTTTTAGGGTTCCCCACTTCTTTTGATACATTCACCATGAGACAAGAAGACCTTTTTGAATATAGAGAGCTTGAGCATTTTTGGGGAAGTTTGACGGGAAATGACGACCCTGAGGAACATGAGTTTCTCTCTGGAAACATACATAACCCGACTTTTCGTTATTTCCACAAGATCCTAGCACAACTCTTTTTGGAAAGAGATCAAACATTACCACAGTATCACGTGATGAACTCTTCATAATATTCTGTGCTTCCAAGAACCGTCCAGTGAATGGTGCCACTTATATGCTGGCGAGTTTTGACCTCCTTATTCAAGATGACCGTGCACCGACTCAAATAGGAGGATTGATAACTATGATTTCTAATTCTATTGGATTGCGCCAACCCATGCTTAATTTGAACCCTTTTTGTGGCATTGAGTCTATGAACATACTTTTCCTTTTCAACACTTTGTTTATCAGAAATCTGGGACCTGAAGAGTTTGAATTAGTAATTAATAACCAAGCTGTTTACCTATTCACAATGCCTAGTCTGATGACTAGTGTCCATGACCGAAACAATTGGCTTTACAATCTGGATGGAATACCTTCTCCTGTTAGATCTGTTGAAACCATCCAAGATTATGAGATTCTTGGCAACCAGATTCCTTATGCTGAGTCTGATCCGCAGACACCAGCTGGTTACCATGATGCTGCCTCTCCACCTCATCCTATCCCGTCCGCAGAATCAGCAATACCTGATCTTAGACATCATATGCCCGGAACTGATTATAACACCGCTATTCAAGCTTTGATGTCAGAACAAGCTTCCATGAGAGAAGACTTAAATATGATGGGACATGAAATTCTGCAATACATGACTACTATGACAAATCATTTTCTCGAGTTGAACCGTCGTGTCAATTCCTTTGCCCCTCCAACGAAAGATCCTACAAGTGGCTAGAAGAATTGGAGTTAGCTAGTTTTAGTCTTAGGATTTATAGTTTTATTTGACATTATTTTTAATCTTAGGATTTATTTTCCGCATGTTTTATTTTATTTTCATATATTACACTATGTTTATTTTTATGAAGCTATTGGCATTATTGGTTAAATTAAATGTTATTCTGATTTATGCATTATCTAAAATTTCCAATGATGATATATACTATGCTACTACTTACACTGCCTATTAGAGAAAAATATATATACACTATGGTGTGTAATAGAATAGCATACATGGCAATTCAAAAATATAACAATAGCAAATATAATAAACAAAACAAAATAAAAAAATAATAAAAACAATTTATGAAACGCCCACGTCAGCAGTCACGAGCGCCAGTAACTGTTGCAAGCACTGGTGTGACGAGCGTCACACAAGCCATCACGGTCGTCACGCAAGTGCACATGACGCCCGTAACACCTTCTGTCACGAGCGTGACAGCTTCAGAATAGGTGAACGTTGGTGACCGTTGGGAACACGACCGTTAACCCCCCACCTTTTTATTTTCCCCATTAACCCACCTCTTTACTCCATTCCACTCACATTCATCCACATTTATTTTTCTCTCACCCACTCCTCTTCCCAACTCCCAAAATTTTCCTATAAATACCTACAATACCTTTCTTCCTACACCACATCATTCCAACAAACCATTCTATACAAATCCATTTTCATCCCCTTTCCTTTTTTCAACCTACCTATCAGTATGGCGGAGAACCAACAATTCGGAAATATTATCTTCCGATCTGAAGATGATAATTATCAACGGGACCAGTTCGATCGGTTCCAACAACGAGGTGTCGTATCTACCAGGTATCCTGATTTAAATTGCTTACAAGAATTAGGATTACTTCAAGGTGTGCAATGGATGCTTCGGCTTTCTGATTTAACCTTTCTTTGCACACAAAATCACCCTACATACCCATCACTCACCTTAGAATTTTTAAGTTCTTACTCATACACCACTCCCACCGGTGAAGACGAGTACCTAACTGGCGTCGCCAAGTTCCGTATGTTCAACACCGAGTACGCACTCACTCAAACTCAGTTGAGTACCATGCTACAGTTCCCCGAAGTAGACCGTGTCCACCCAAGAATCCCTCCGAACTCACAGTGGCACATAAACGCCTTCGACCTCTTTGGAAAAATATCCGGTGTGGAAACCAATAACTGGGATGTACTACTTGTTTCACACATACATAACCCCACTATCCGGTATTTTATCCGCATTCTGCAAAACACCATTTTTGGTCGACCCAACAACAGCAAAGTCAACGCGAAGGAATTATTCTTCCTCCACTGCGTCTTTGAAATGGATACAAAGGTAAACGCCGTTTCTTTCTTACTTCACCATATTCGTACCCTTTGTGCTAGAGGCCGCCAACCTTTTGTGATTGGAGGATTAGTAACCACCATTGCACTCGGCTTAAATCTAGGGGACCGACTTCAAAATTTGCAATCTCTGCCACCCCTATTTATGGATATCAGTTATTGTCGCTCCAGCCGCCTAATCAAAAATAGGGTAGGCGGAAGGTATTATCTTATGGTGAATAACCAAGAAGTCCCAAGTGTTGTTTTGCCCAACATTGTCCTCACAGATGTCACCAACCCCAACCGATTCATCTACGATCTGAATGCTCCCGAACCTACCGAGCCTACACAAGCAAACCCGCCCCCGGACGAGTTTGAGGAAATGGAGCAAGGTGATCAAGGTCCTGAACAACAATCAGCCCCGCTCAACCCTTCCGATAATGCAACTGGTCAATCCTCCCGACGTCGTCGAAGAAGAAGGCCAGCAACTAATGATGATATCATGGACGCTATTGAACATCAAGCCCAACGGCTTGATGCCATGCAGGCGCAGAACCTCGAAGTGATGCAACTGATGCGCCAGATGCAACAACAACAGGAAGCGAGGAATGCAATAACCGACCAGCGGTTCACTGACTTACTCCACAGGTTTGATGACTTAGGCGTACGTCAACGATCACCGGGTCCGAGAACAAGAGGCGGAAGGCAGAATTGAGTTTGGGTTCCCTTTTTCTTTTCCCTTTCTTTTGTTTTCTTTGAAACATTGGGGACAATGTTTCATTTAAGTGTGGGGGGGAAAACTTTGTTGCAGTTATTATTATTTCTCTTTCAACATTCTTCTTTCAAGTATGTTATTTCCCTTTCATTTATAAAATATATATATATATATATATATATATATATATATATATATATATATATATATATATATATATATATATATATATATATATATATATATATATATATATATATATATATATATATATATATATATATATATATATAAATATTTATTTATTTATTTCAAGCCGAGTCCCTAGTGTGAAATTTTTTATTATCTATTCCCCTCAATTTTCTCGAGCCTTAACAAAAATTCAACACACTCAATAAGTATAAAGGTTGCTTATTTTATCAAACTTTAGTAAAATTAAGACAAAAACTATTACCGCCCCAACACTCTAAAAACCTCAACATGTTAGATCAGGATAAGTACCTATTATACCAAGTCCTTGCACTTTTAGTCTTATAGTAACCCCGAGTAGTTTATACGAGAAGTCGGCACCATCTTAATAGCAAACTATGTGGAGAGCCGATGAATTTAAGTGAATGATTCCCAAAACAATATATTAAAAATCAGGTAATGCATTAATTAAGTTAGGTGATCCTTACCCGATCATTTAATCCAAAGGTTGCGGACCCTACAAAAACATTGTATGAACGATCCATTGTGAGTTGGTTCAGCGGTTTCTGGTGTTGAACTTGGTAGGGCGGACTACGATCCGATCCCCCGTAATTTGCAATGGACTAAATAACGAAGTTATCCAACTTATGTACCAGAACTTCTAGCTAAAAGGGGATCAGAATCGCTAACCGGTTACTCCACTATGTGCGCGAAACGATAAAGGGCTTAATATGATTTCGCTAGAATGAAAACGGGTGAAATAAGAGTAAAAGAACTAGGATAGCTATAATAGCGTGACTTGAACTGGTTTGCATAAGGTGGGGTTATCTGAGGTTGTAACGGTAGTTGTTGATGTTAAGATTAAGCTCAAGTTATTTCTAAACGAGATTTACTTTCAACCTATCACGAATTGATGTGTGTTTAGAAATTTCATCTGGCTAATATTTTAAAACAACTTCTATATTGTATCTTGCTTGAGGACAAGCAAAAGTCTAAGTATGGGGGAGTTTGATAACATGAAATAATATCACATTTTTGGACTCGATTTAATTAAATTATATTATTATTTGTTTCAATTTATTTTATATCATTCGATATTACTTGGTATTTTCCTTCTGTTTATTTCAGGTAACATTATTTGAAGCATACGTGAAAAAGAAAGAAAAGGGGGTGCAAAAAGAGGATTCTCTAGGAAAAGCATTCCACTAAAGCCCAGCCCACAAAGAAGCGCTGTGACACTGTGACGATCGCCACACATGGTGTGACGAGCGTCACGCCCTTCTACTTTGTGTTACGAGCGTAACACATGGTGTGACGAACGTCACACCCCCACTCCTATTTTTCTGCTTTGACGCGCGTAACAGAAGCACGTTCGCCCTTTTTCTTCGCTTGACTCCCTGACGCGTGAGAAAACCTACTGAAGAGACTTTGGAAGAAACGGTTACTGTATGATGAATATAAATAGACCCAAGGGATCCAATTTGAGACTCTATAATTTTTCCAGTATTCGGCACCGTGCAATATTTTTCTTGCTTTTTAATTTTTCAGCATTCTACTTTCTTAGCAATTTTTATTTCCTTTTCTTTTCTAGTTAATTTCCAAAGCATTGAATTTATTTTCTTTCACACTATTTTCTACACCGGAAATTATTGTGTAGTTTTTACTGGATCTAACCTTACGTTAGATCATAGTATTTTATTCCTTCGCCTTTATTTTACTGTCTGATCGAAGATTGTGAAGAACAAATTCAACCGGCTTGTGGTGGAGTGTTAAAGCATCGAAGCTAGGGAACAATCAAGATTTCTATTAATTTTACAGGTTCTTTAATTTATTGTTTTAATTTATATATGCTCTGCACTGCTGTTTATCTATATTATTTGTCTGATAGGGCTGTATTTAAGCATAATAATTGTTTAGGCCTGTTTAGTATGTCCGGCTAATTAGTTTAGATATCGGTATGTAAAGTAAGCGGAATAAAGGAATCAAAACTGAGTTGATTTAAATTTATTTAAAAATATAGTCACTCTTTTTATGGTCTCAATTTACAGAGTTAATACCAAAGTTTTTGTACGAGAGTAAAAGACATAAAGAAGTTAAAATCAATAGAACGACGGTTTGAGCTTTTAACTGGACAGTGTAAATTGGACATTAACTTTAAATCAGGGCGAAAACAATTTTTAGAGTTAATTAAATTCTAATCATTTTCAAAAAGTATTTTTAAAGGTTAAATGTGAGGACGAGAGTTAAGCATTTAAATTTAATCATATAATCTAAGTCAACAGAGCGAGAGTTTGAGACGAGGGTGTTTAAACGGTTAGTATTTTAATAAAAAGAGTTTCTATAGATTCTATTGTTTTCAAAAAGTGATTTTAGTTTTAACTAAATAGTGAGAGCGTACGTTAAGGTAAAATCATAGTCTATTCAACAGAGCGAGAGTTTGAGAAAAGGCTTTTAATCAATAGTGTCTACTGAAAGGACTTATTTTAAAACTAAGAAACCAACGAAGATTTGATTCCCTAATTACGATGAACTACATACCGATATCCGCTTATTTGATATTTAATCTAGATCCAATTTTAGTTTTACTATTCCCCCCTAATCATCAAAGTATCATCCGCCTTAGCTTTACGAAGTAACCCTAGAAAAACGGTATATCGATTCATTAAGTCCCTGTGGGATCGATATCTTTTAAAACTACGCGATTAGACTGTGCACTTGCAGTTAATACCCCAATAGACTCATAAAGTCGCGATCATCACTCTATAACAGAATGTTCCCTAGGGTGTAATGAACGTGGTCTTCTCCATATCCTCGGGTGCCATCTTGATCTGATTATATCCGGAAAATCCGTCCATAAACGTAAAGACTTTGAATTTAGTTATGTTGTTTACCAACATATCAATGTGTGGCAAAGGGAAATCATCTTTTAGGCTAGCTTTATTCAAATCTCTATAATCAACACACATACGGGCTTTTCCATCCTTCTTTGGAACAAGTACAATGTTGGCCACCCATTACGGATACTCAGCGATAACAAGGAAACCAACATCAATCTGCTTCTGTACTTTTTCTTTGATATTTACTGCCATATTAGGATGAGTCCTTCTCAATTTCTGCTTGACTGGCGAGCATTCTGGCTTCAACGACAATCTATGCTCCATAATCTCAGAATCCAAACCAGGCATGTCTAGATAGGACCAAGCAAACACATCCGAGTATTCTCGAAGAAGATCAATCAAGCCATTCTTAACTTCTAGACACAGTCGAGACCCAATCTTGACTTCCTTCATATCATCTTCGGAACCCGAGTTGACTGACTCAATCTGCTCTTCGAAAGGTTGAATGGCTTTTTCCTCGTGCTCAAGTAGACGAGACAAATCATCAGATACTTCTTCGTCACTTCCTTCCTCGACCTCAAACACAGGGAATTCAAAGTTTGGCGAAGGAGTAGGATCATTGTACTCAATGGGTTTAGAAACCAACCTGCATAATGATTTAATATTTTGATTTTAGAGAAGTGAATTGTGACCAAATATTATACAGATGGACAAATTATATTTTATTTATGTTTTTTGTGATTACCATTTTCAGAAAAAGCAAAAAAGGTAAAATAAAACATCATAGATGTGGATGAATAAAATTGAATTTTATTAATGATCAAATTTGAAAATGCCAACAATGTTCACTTCTCCCTTAGGCATAGGAGAAGGAGTTTCAAAAACAATAAAAGCAATTACTTAGAAAGATGCATAATAACAAGAACATTGACAACAGTCCAATTGTTGCAAGCTTTTCCATGCATCACAAAATTGGTGCAGTCTTCATCTTCATCTCCCTCGATCACAGCAGCTAAGTGTTGCTCATTACCATGAATGAACCCTACGCTACGGAGACTGGGTTGCATATCTTCAGCTCTAATCTCAGATGAACCTCGTTGGAATCCCAAACCGGCCCTGCTCTTGTTCTCAGTGACCTCTACCATCTGGCCCCACTTATCAGAAATACCGTCTTCAACAATCTTCTGAGCATCTTTGAAGGAGGACACGGGTGCCCCAACTCTCTTTTCCTCAGCAATAGATAGAGCTTAGAACGGAGTTCCAACCTCATCCTCAGCTTCTACATAAGAGAAAGGCGACATATGGCTTACCAACAAAGCCTTCTCCCCACCGATGATAACAAGCTTTCCATTCTTAACAAACTTCAACTTCTGATGTAGCGTTGACGTAACGGTTCCAACTTCGTGTATCCATGGCCTTCCCAACAAGAAGCTATAGGCCGTGTGGATATCCATTACCTGGAAAGTAATTTGGAAATCACTCGGACCTATCTTCATAGAAAGGTCCACTTCACCAATCACAGTCTTGCGAGAACCATCAAATGCCTTGAGAATCACGCCATTATATCTCATCGGAGCTCCTTGATACTTCAATCTAGAAAGAGTTGATTTGGGAAGAATATTCAATGAAGAGTCGGTGTCAACCAACACATTCGACAGAGCATCCTCCTTACAGTTTATTGAAATGTGCAACGCCAAATTGTGATTCTTACCTTCTTCAGGAAGTTCTTCGTCACAAAAGCTCAAATTGTTACAGGAGGTGATGTTAGCCACAATATGATTAAACTGATCCACTGTAACATCATGCTCTACATAATCTTGCTCCAACACCTTTTGCAATGCTTCTCTGTGTGCCTCAGAGTTCATAAGCAGAGACAACACTGCAATTTTGGAGGGAGTTTGGAGCAACTGCTCCACCATATTAAACTCGCTCTTCTTGATCAACCGGAGTACCTCATCATCATCATCATTAGGCCTCAAACTGCTGGATTCACCAGACTGGCACTTTGGAGCGCTAACCGGATCAATTGCAGATACTTCAACTTTCTTACTAGCAGATACGTCTTCTACATTCTTTGGGAACACCGACCCAAAAACTCGACCGCTACGGGTCATATTCGTAACATCAGTAATGCTCACAACAGAAATGGTCATAGGCAAAGGAACCTCTTGACCACTCTCCAACATAGTCACATTATACTGGTACGGGACGTGACCCGCTAACCGTATAACCAACAACGATACCGATCTATTGCGGACATTGCTACTGCTGCTACTGTCAAATTGAATCACCACTCTCTCTGGTGTCTTGAACACAAGAACTATTATATTCACATCGTCACCCAAGTGACGGGACTGAAGAATCTGGATCATACCTCATCCTTCAACCTTTGGATGTCTCTCTTGACAACCATACAACTTCGAGGGTTAACACTGCAAATTGCACAACCATCATGGTCATGCTCACAATCACTTACCAAACAGATATCTCTGTGCATTGTCACCAAGGACCTTCTAATGAAACGGACATCATATACTTTGAACTTCCCAGGATAGCCATCTACCATGTTGACAGAAGGATTACCATGAGCAGGTAGTGGGTTAGCTTTGACATTCGGCGCACGGTCCTCAAAGGACACCATCCCACTCTTGACCAACTTATGGACTTCGTACTTCAGGGGGTAACAGTTCTCAATATCATGGCCAGGAGCCCCTTGGTGAAAGGCCCAGTGAAGCTCTGGCTTGTACCACCATGGAAGTGGTTCTGAAATCTGTGGAGGGTTTCTCGGTTGCAGAAGGTTCTTGAGGACCAATGATGGGAATAATTCAGCATAAGACATAGGAATAGGGTCAAAAGAGACCTTCTTCCTTTAAATTTTAGGTTGTTGTTGATGATTATTATTGGTGTTATTGTTGTTGTACTTTTTTGTTCTTTGCAGTGGCTGTTATTGTCGCTGTTGTGGAATTGGCGTTGATTGATTAGTTGAAAATACTGGAATAACAGATGATACTTGATGATGGTGTTGACGGGGTTGTGAATTCCTTCTAACATGAGGCCTCCTCTGCCTCCCAACGGATACTACATTAGTCTCGCCTTCTTTCTTTCTGGAAAACCCACTGTCGTACTTCTTGCTAGATGAAACCCCCTCTTTAGACAACCGTCCCTCTCAGAAACCTTCTTCTAGTCTCATCCCCATGTTTACCATTTTGGTAAAATCACTAGGGGCACTGGCAATCGTTCGCTCATAGTAAAATGAGCTCAGGGTCTTGAGAAAAATCTTGGTCATCTCCTTTTCTTCCAAAGGAAGGGTAATCTGAGCGGCTAGCTCTCTCCATCGTTGAGCGTACTCTTTGAACGTCTCTTTGTCCTTCTAAGACAATGACCTCAACTGGTCTCTATCCGGATCCATATCCATATTATATTTGTACTACTTCACGAAAGCCTTCCCCAAATCATTGAACATGCAGACACTCGCACTAGCCAAACCCATGTACCACCTAAGAGCGGCACCAGTCAGACTGTCTTGAAAATAATGAATCAGTAACTGATCATTATCAGTTTTCATTGACATCTTTCTAGCATACATGACAAGATGACTGAGTGGACAGGTATTCCCCTTATACTTTTCAAAGTCAAGGACTTTGAACTTCATCGGGATCTTAACATTGGGAACCAAGCAAAGTTCCGCAACACTCTTACCAAACAAATCTTTTCCCCTTAAGGTTTTCAACTCCTTTCGCAACTCAAGGAATTGGTCTTTCATCTCATACATCTTCTCATAAACATCCGAACCCTCGGACGGTTCAGAGTGATAGATGGTGTCCTCGACACGAGGCAAAGTGTGTACAACCAGTGGTGGAATAGACATGACCGGGCTAGATGCCGGCATGGAAGCAAAAGTAGGTGAAAAACCCTCAGGCACAAAGTTGGGCAGCATTCCCCACAGGAATCCGACAGGCATGGCGGGAGCAAACTGAGTAGCAGTCGCGGTTGAAGAAACAACCTCTGAAATGACCGTCCTCTAAGGAGGAGGAGTTGAAGGCGTTGGAGAAGATTGACTCTGAGCAGCTAGAATTGACTCAATCATGGCAGTCAGGCGGGCAATCTCGTCCTTTAAGTCTCTGTTCTCTTGCTCTAGATGTTCCATGATTCGCGCATGATTGGCGCGGGTATTGTATTGATGAGTCAGCTTGGATGAAGCACAGAAGAATAACCAATAAGACATCTGGCGAAAGAGAAACCTGTATGCAAATGATGCATGAAATGCAATGCTTATTTGTTTTTATTTTCAACGAACATACTATTTTATTTGCAAATATATAATAATAATAACAATTGCATATTTTGATTGACCATAAAAAATCTCTTTTATTTATATAATTGGAAGGATTACACTGAGTATAATTTCAGAAACCAAAATACAAATACAAGAGAAAAGGAAACTAGTCATCCTAAGGATCCCTTAACAATGGTGTCAGATGGTCAGGCTGCATGCGCGTATTTCCTTCGGATGCGTCGAATCTCGGACTCAAAAGAAGTCTTCATCTGAGCCTTCTCGAGGACAAGCTAATCTACAATCTTCTTCCAAGCAACAGAAGGCTGAGGCATACTAGAGGAAGATGGACCCTCTGCTCTCTCTGCCTCTTCACTACTCGGTCTTCAAGAAGCCCAATAAGTGCATCCTTGTCCTTAGACTCAAGCTGCAACTCCTCATGCTTTCGGCTCAAAGTATGGAAACACTCTTCCCACATATCATTATCTTGCTTCATCTTGGCGAGTGCGTCTTATAACTCTAGACTTAAAACACTCTTCCGCTACATCTTGGATAGGGAGAGTTAATGGCTCAACCACAACCATAGACATAGGTCTCTCACAAGCATAAGGAATCTTCAACTCCAAAGCTCTCTTCTTCACCCAAGTAGTGTAAGCTTCCAAAGCTACACAATTGCACGGACCAAGCTCGGATCTTCCTTTCCTATGCACATTATGCCAAGCGTGCACAATCTTCTGCTTCAAATGTTGTGGATCTTTACCCTCTTGATAGAAAATACCTTCTAACAAAGTGTTATTAGGCTTGTCTCTCAAGGGGAACCCAAGTTGACGACGAGGCAAAGCAGGGTTGTAGTTGATTCCTCCTTATGTACCAATGAGAGGCACATTAGAGAATTCACCATAACTCTCAATAACATCCAAACTACCCAATGTAGGATCATACCAAACAATATCATCATTAGTGAGGGACATAAGTCTCTGAGACCACCTTAGACATTGTTTGTTCTCCACAAAAGTAGGTGCCTGAGGCAAGTGCGAAATAAACCACTTGTACAGGAGAGGAACACAGCAGACAATAGTTCCACCACCTTTAGAATTCCTTAGATGCAAAGAGAAATACATATCTCTTAACAGAGTAGGCACAAGATTCCTAATCAAGAAAATTCTAATGGCGTTAACATCAACAAAATCGTTAATGTTAGGGAGCAAAGCTAAACCATAGATGAGCAACACAAAGATAACTTCAAAAGCATCCACACTACCGGCTTGAGCAAAGGCAGTAGCTTCCTTGATGAGGAACTCATAATTCAACCCAAATAGTCCTCCTTTCTTCATCCAATGAGCCTCTATCTCAGACTTCTTCAGATGAAGAGCTTCATCTATGATATGAGATATGGGAATCTCCTTTACTCCACTAAAGGGCATCTTGCTAGAAACATGTATTCCCAAGAGATGTGCATACTCATCTAACGTAGGCATAAGCTGATAGTCGGGAAAAGTGAAGCAACGGTAGAGAGGGTCATAAAACTGAACCAACACACTCAAGAGTCCTTCAACCACATCAGTAGATAACACAGATAGAAGCTTCCCATGACGTTGTTTGAAGTTCAAGGGATCTAATACAAAATATGATAGCTTCCTTAACTCTTTCAAATCTTGACACCTGAAACTGTACTTTTTAGTGTTCCTTCGTCCACAATCCATGGTCTGAAAATATTTGCAAATAAGACCTCAGTTCCTTGAAATTATTTTGTGTGTGATGAATGTCATGATGCGTATGAATGCATGAATGCAACAATCACAAATAAGGGATCACACACAAGGCAAACAAACAAAGATCAACGAATGAATCAAGTCATTGTCAAGATCAATCATCCATTTTGGTGGATTATGGTTTTCCCCTTATCGGCACCCAAGTTCCATTGATATTGACAAGACTTGATTGGATCAACCAAGAATCAAGGGTTTGTTTTGAGTCACGAGCATGGAGTCTGGGTAAGAACCATCCCAAAGCAGTGTACTAAGGATAAAACATGTAGATCATGTTCTTAAAAGTTCCCAGAGTATTAATTCCATCTATCGGATATTACAAGTTAGGATGACTAACTCACCAAGCTATAATGTTCTCAAGAGAAACTCGTATGAGTGTAGTATCGCGTAACAACTGTTATCAAGTCTACACCTGAATAGTCTCCGCACTACATCCTAAATAGGCCAAGAGGGGTTAAATGTTCTACGGTCCTCAACTTCTCGGACCCCAAATCAGAGAAAGTAATGCCTAACCACAAATAACTTGTGTGACATTCATAACTCCAAAAGGGTCTCCGCTGAGTAGATGGATCTCAATCCAACTTGTTAAGGACTACTCCATACAAGTCGAACATGACTATACCATCCTCCTATCTTAATTGCACTCAAGTTCGGGTTTAAAATTATCTCACCACTCAGAGACCACCAAGCACAACAAGCAGATTATATCACACAAACAAATATACATACATCAAATATACAATTATATACAAACAAAAAGTAGGCTAAAGCCACTGGAGACTACTCCCTAGCAGAGTCACCACTTAATTTCTATAGCGGTAAATTCATGACTATCAAGCTATGGATAATTTAAACGTCAATTAAACCAGAGTCGCCACCGCGCTTTTATTGTCTCCAAGGGAAAGGGTAAAAGTACGAACAAAACCCAAAGATAAGAAGTTTTCAAATCAAAACTAATAAAATTCCAGAGATTACAGGTAAGGGGGTTGATCACACAGAGGGAAGGTGTTAGCACCCAAAGTGTCCTAGGTACTCCTAGGGAGCCCTTTTTGTGTGCATATGTGTTTTGGTACAAAATGATGTTTGCAATAAATGGAATGGAGGGATGAGAAAAGAATTCATTAATTATATTTTTGTGTTTGACAAGACCTTCAGACTTGTGCATACGTACCAACATAAAATGAGGGATCAAAACCTCGTAGTTTGTGGTATCAATTTCAAAGTGAATGCATTGCTTTTAACAAAAATTTAATTTTAACAAAGGCACAAAAGGCCCAAAAAGGTTTGAGTGAGTGTTAGTTCTTTTTGTTATTTGAAATTTTAAGTTAAGTATAGTTAAGTTCATTTACAAATTTGATTAAGAAAAGAGTTTAAAAATGCAATGGCATAAGGGCACCGTTTCTAATTTGCAATCAAGTATGAGTTTAGAAATCACAAGCAAGAGAATATTTTAAAAGGAGGGAGAGATTTGAAATTTAAGAAGTTGGAGGAGATGAAGAGACTAATCCTAAGCACAAATTTAAAAGTTAAGGGTTGAAAAGATCTGACCAAAGGGATGCAATCCAATAGACAAGAATGTCATATAGAAACCCAATTTTCCATTGGACTTTAGAATCAAGCAATATCAATACACAAATAGCAAGATGAAGAGCAAAGCATCAAATAAATATATCCACATCCAAGCTTAGAAATTCCATAGTCTTCTTCATAATCTCCCATGTATCAGATGACTTCAGAGATAGGCATTAAGCATAGGTTCAAAGTAACAGCTTCAATAAGATCAAGTAGTAGATGAACTTAAATGGATATTCAATATTTTCTTCAGATGAAGTTTCAATTCACAAGCACTTGGTTTCATGAAAGTTGACATTGGCTAAGTCCTTTTTGCATGGGGGGTGTTGCCTAATTCTAAGTCCAATGTCTCAGATCAAATCCAACAGTCCACACAAATGTCTTTTAGAGTTTTTGTTATTATTATGTACATTTAAGTCAAAGGACCACAAGTACAAACACGTATATACAATCACAATATAATCACAAAGTATGGCTCAAGTGAGCAAAGTGAAAATGACATTAAAGTAAGCAAGGTAAATGGTATGAATAATGGCAAATGAATAAAGACTTAAAATTAAAGTGCATAAAAGTAAATGACTTGAAATTAAATGTTAATTGTTAGTTGATTAGAAGTTAGTATTGCTTTTGCTTTTGTTTAAGTCATTCTTTGGAGAACACTCAACCCACTATTCACAAGCATGAACCCTTGAACCAAGACATCTTCCAAAGGAAGGAAAGAAGGCCAAATTTACATACAATACCATGAAAGAGGGGAGACTTACAATCTCACTTACTAGAATGTTATGCCTTTGTGTCAAAATTTAGCGCTATGTTAAGGAATCGTAATGGGACTTATGTAGAAGTCACAACTACTTGAGGCCCAGAAATAGAAATTTTAGTGTTAATGCATGTTAGAGATATGGTATTATGAACCATACTCCTAAAACATACCACACTTAAAAGAAAATGCAAAAGGGGTGGACCTAATCTCATCCATACTTAGGTTGATATTGCAACCAACTAGCCTTAGGATATGGAGATATCATAGGTCCATGAAATGAATGAGAAGAGAATGGGATTGATATTAAGAGGGAGGAGAAATGGAATCAACACAAATTGGTTAAAGGAGGACTTTTATCAAATTAAAATCATTCATTCATTTTGGGAGATGAAATGTACATTTCATCAATCCCCTAAATCCCATAATTTTTAACTCAACAAAGTCAAATCAACCTTGACCAAGGCCCAACAACTCAACAAGTCAATATCAAAAGCTCAATACAATTTATTTTGCAATTAAACAATTAAAATCAATTAAAAATGCATTAAATTAAATTATGGTTGGTCAAAATACTAAAACCTCATCAAAACACCAAATAAATGGCCATGAGATTTATCATAGGTCAAACAAGGTCAAAGGACCTTGGAGAAAAATTTTCATAATTTTTGGAAACTTAAAAGTATTTTTAAACCATTAAAAATATTCACAAAAACAATTAAATCATGACAAATATTAATAATGATCCAAAAAATAATTTTAGTTCAGAAAATGAAAGAGGAATTAATTTTCTTTTTGTGAAAGTCTCATATTTTTTGGATCAATATTAAAATTAATATGAATTAATGAAAATAAGTCAATTAAATCAAAAATCAGAAAATAGCAAAAAATGTGGACCACTTGATCTGCCTCATTAATTGAGGTGGCAGATCAAGTGGATCAGAGCGCGCGTTCCATGATGGACCCTAGTCAATGTGCCACACGCATGGTAATCATTTTGTACGCTCAAGATTAAATAAAAAAGGATGGATCATATGGTTCTGAGACATGCCAACGCATCGCCGGAGCTATAACTCCGGTCTTCTTCTCCGGTGGACCTCACCGGACTGGTGCATCTTCAACCATCACCAAAATAAAAAAGGAGGACATGAATTTAAAGTAAAAATGCCCAGGCGTTCGAATCTGGCGTCAATTTCTCCTAACTCCAAGTATATTGAAAGATACAGGAAGTTGAAATTTGAGGGTCATGATCTGAGTTGCTTCGATTTGACCTCAAAGCAACTCAATCTTATTGCCTACATTGGTAGGACTTCAGACAACCAAAAATCAAGAAGAATTATGGAGAATTGAGTGAGAATCGAAGAGATGAAAAATTAAGAAATTCACCTTCACTGCAGGTCTAGATGAACACGATCTTGCTTCCAATTTCTCTTGGCCTTGCTATGGACACTTGATGGAATGGAATTGAATCAAAAAGGAAGCAAGACTCTTGGAGATTTGAATCTCAAAATAGTGGAGATTCAAACTCGATTTCCAATGGAAATCCTCAAGGTTATCCTTTGAATGAGAGGGTTTGTAGCTAGGGATTAAAAGCTGGCACGTAGGGATCCTCATTTCTGAAGGCAAGGTGTCTATTTATAGCCAAGGCATTGCTAATTACACACTTTATTCAAATTAGTAACTTGCTTGCATGGATGCATGGGCGTGTGATAGGCCCACATAATCATTCCATCAGGTCCAATATTAAGTACAAACATTGCTGAAGTCATGTGGAAAGGCCATGCATTTGTGTATGGAAGATTCAAATTCACTTATGCCAAATGGTGATCCAAGTTCAAGCCATGCGCAAGTCACTCATACCTTGTCCAAATGGGATGAAATTGGACTTTTTGGAAAGACTAGATCAAGAGGAACAACTTTCATATTTAACACTTTTTCATTTGAAGCTTGGATCATGATGAATTTTGAGGTGGAAGTTGGGAAAATCAAACATATCAAAAACATTTCTAAGTGTCAAGCCATATGTTCACTTCTTCCACCTTGGCTAACTTTCTATATGAGCTTCAAATGAGAAAATATCCTTCATAAAAGTTGTATCTCTATAAAAGTCCTTTAAAATGGTCACAAATTTGACCTCATTTGGATTTAGCATGAAGGAGTTATGCATTTTTGAAGTTGAGGAAAATCACTTGTTCAATGGCATGGGTCCAAAATGACCTATAATGTATCCATATATCACATGCATTTAAAAGTTGAATTTGCTCTTCCTCCAAACATCAATGTTGATATAAACATCTTTAATTTGATTGTGAAACTTTAATATCTTTCATCTCATAAAAATTGAGCAAGTTATGGTCTTGGGAAGTTGACCTCCAAATTAGGGTTTAGACAAAATGACCTATAATCTTTCACCATAGAAAATGAATTTCCAAGCAAAACTAGCTCTTGACCTCAACATGAAAGTTGTTTGGAATGTCATTTAGAGTAACTTTGATCTTGTAATCGTTTTAGCATGACAAAAATTGTAGGGGATAGGGTCTAGGGAACCCCAGTTTTGATCAGTCGACTTCCTCTGGTCAACCACCATCAACCAACTTGCTAGCTTTCTATTATTTTGAATTTTGGGACTCATGGATGATCATATATGCATAAGATGATTAAATTTGAAGTATCCCTTGAAATATTTGATCAATTGTTGAAGACACTTGTTGAAGAAGTTACACAAGATACCCAGATGAATTAGGGTTTCCAAGGAAAACAAACTCCAATGTCTTGATGAATTCTTGATCAAAATAAAATGCGAAGACCATGGGGATCAATATATGATGCTTAGAGCCATAGGAAACCTATTATTGATTGAACTCCTTGCACTGAGGGTCTTAAACCCTAGATGTGAGCTTGATAGATCAAAGGTGAGCATGTTCCCTACCTACAAAAGAGTTAAACTATACAATGACATATTTTTGGTATTTTGGTTAGTAAACATGATAAAATACAAAGTATGATACAATCAGATGGTGCTTGATGATCTCTCCCAATGGAAACCTAATGAATGAGGGGTAAGGAGAATGCTAAGATGTGATCCCAATGCTAATGCATATGATGAGAATAGCATGAGGGATCTTAGGGTCAAAATTAGGGTCTTACAACTGCCCCTATTTAAGGACGTCCTAGCTGAGGAGATGAAGGTTAAAATCTTCGCATCGACTTAGTAGAATGGACTTAAATAACAACATATAGAAACAAATTTTGGTCCCTAAGAGACCTCGTGATGCATATGATATGAATGTTAAAAAAAAATCTTTGTGGGGAAAAATGTTGTCACAAAGGAAAAGAATCTAGAGAGACTAAAAGTCTACAGGAGTACGTATTCCATAAGGAAAACTCACTGGGGGGAATAAAGGGTTGTGCCTAGGCCAGGCTAGGACTTAAAAACAACTGGGGGACTCAAGGGATTCCATGAAAATAAATCAATGGAAAGACTCAGTTGGGGAATAAAAGGAACACCTGCAGGGGAAACAGGTAGATTAGAACAAACCTGAAATACTCAAACCAAACAAGAAACAACGATTTCACCAAGGAAATGCGCACTCAAACTCAATTGGGGAAGAAAAGATCTTCAACACAGGAGGAGTAGAAATCTATTATCCATTCCGGTCACTGGGTAAGGAGATAACAAAAATCTGACAGGGAGGACATCTGTTACCGGTTAGGGTAAACATATCAAGGATTCCTCCTATGTGTAAGCTAGACATCAAATAACAAGAGTCGCCATCGTGCTTTTATTGTTTCCAAGGGAAAAGGGAAAAGTACGAACAAAACCCACAAATAAGAAGTTTTCAAATCAAAACTAATAAAATTCCAGAGATTAAAGGTAAGGGGGTTGGTTACACAGAGGGAAGATGTTAGCACCCAAAGTGTCCTAGGTACTCCTAGGGAGCCCTTTCTTGTGTGCATATGTGTTTCTGTACAAATGATGTTTGTAAGCAAATAGAATGGGTGGATGAGAAAAGAATTCATTAATTATATTTTTGTGTTTGACAAGACCTTCGACTTGTGCCTACGTACCAACATAAAAACGAGGGATCAAAACCTCGTAGTTCATGGTACAAATTTCAAAGTAGATGCATTGCTTTTAACAAAAGTTTAAGTTTTGAAAGGCACAAAGGCCTAAAAATGGTTTGAACGAGTTAATTCTTTTTGGCTTTTGAAAATTTTAAGTCAAGTATAGTTAAGTATATTACAAGTTTGATTAAGAAAAGAAGTTCAAAAAATGCAATGGCATAAGGCCAAAGTTTCTAATTTGTAATATGGTCAAAGTTTGAAAATTTACAAACACAAGAAAAGAGTATTTTTGAAAGGAGGGAGAGATTTTGAAATTAAAGAAGTGGGGAGGAGATGAAGAGACAAATCCTAAGCAAAAATTTAACAGTTGAGAGTTGAAAAGATCGGACCAATGGGTTGCAATCCAATAGACAAGAATGTCATATAGAAACCCAAATTCCATTGGACATTAGAATCAAGCAACATACAATGCACAATATATCAACTTGAAGAGCAAGGCATCAAATAAATATAGCCACATCCAAGCTTAGCAATTCCATGATCTTCTTTAAATTTGCCCAAGTAACAGATGAATTTCAAGATGCCATAAGTCACAGGTTCAAAGTATCAGCTTCACAATGATCATGTTATAGATGAACTCAAATGAATCTTCAATGATGTATCAGATGAAGTTTCAAGCTACAAGCACTTGGTTACATGAAAGTTGGCATTGGACAAGTCCTTTGCAGGGAGTGTTGCCTAAATTCTAAGTCCAATAGTCTCAGATCAAATCAATAGTCCACACAAGATATTTTTTTAGGGTTTTTGTTCTTATTATGTACATTAATGGTCAAAGACCACACAAACAAAACACAATATTCACAAACAAAATATATCACAAAATATGGTCCAAGTGGACAAAGTGAAAATGACATTAATATAAACAATTAGAATGTTATGAATAATGGCAAATGAATAAGGCTTAAAAAATAAAGTGCATTAAAAGTAAATGACTTGGAATTAAATGTTAGTTGTTAATGAGTTAGGAGTTAGTATTTCTTTTGCTTTGCGTTTGCTTTAAGTCATTCTTTGGAGAACACTCAACCCACTTATCACAAGCATGGATCCTTGAACCAAGACATCTTCCAAAGGAAGGAAAAAAGGTCAAGTTTCCACACAATACCATGAAAGAGGGGAGACTTACAATCTCACTAACTAGAATGCTATGCCTTTTGTGTCAAAAAAATAGCGCTATGTTAAGCAATCGTAATTGGACTTATGTAGAAGTCACAACTATTTGAGGTCGGGCAATAGAATTTTGGTGTTAATGCATGTTAGAGACATAGTATGATGAATTGTGCTCATGAAACATACCACACACAAAAAGAATATGCAAAAGTGGGGGCCTAATCTCATCCATACTTATGTTGATTTTGCAATCAACTAGCCTTAAGATATTGAGATATCATAGGTCCATGACATGAATGCATAAAGAAGGGGAATGAGATGAAGAGGGAGGGGAAATGGATCAAACTCAAATTGGACAAAGGAGGACTTTTACCAAATTAAGATCATTCATTCATTTTGGGAGATGGAATGTACATTCCATCAATCCCCTAAATCCAATGATCTTAACTTAACAAAGTCAAATCAACCTTGACCAAGGCCCAACAACACAAGTCAAACTTCCAAAGCCAATCAAAATGGCTCTACACAATTTATTTGGCATTTATTCAATTAAAAATACTAAAAATAATACATTAAATTAAATATGGTTAGTAAATTTCCTAAAACCTCATCAAAACACCAAATAAATGGACATGAGATCTATCATAGGTCAAACAAGGTCAAAGGACCTTGGAGAAAAAATTTCAGAATTTTTGGAAACTTAAAAGTATTTTTAAACAATTAAAAATATTCACAAAATCAATTAAGTTATGAAAAATATTAATAATGATCCAAAAAATAATTTTAATTCAAAATATGGAAGAGGATTTTATTTAAATTTTTTTTGGTGAAACTCTCATATTTTTTGGATCAATATTAAAATTAGTATGAATTAATGAAAATCAAAGGAATAAAAATTAAAATCAAAAAATCAAAAAAACGTGGACCACTTGATCTCCCTAATTAATTGAGGTGACAGATCAAATGGATCTGAGCGCGCGTTCCACCATACACCAAGTCAAATGTTCCACACGCGTGGTAATCACTTTGGACGCCTCAGATTAAAATATTTAAAAATGAATCAATGGTTCTGAACCGTGCCACATCACTTCCGGAGCCAAAGGCCGGTCATCTTCTCCAATGACCCTGGCCGGACTGGTTCAATCATCACCATAACATAAATAAAAAAGGAGGACATGATCTGAAAGATAAAATGACGTAGATCACGAATATCACCTCAATTTTAACTAACTCCAAATATATAGATAGATATGTGGAGTTGAATTTTGAGGTGTGTCAATTGAGTTGCTTCGATTTGACCTCAAAGCAACTCAATCTTCTTGCCTACATTGGTAGGACTTCAGACAACCAAAGATCCAAGAGAATTGATGAGAATTGACTGAGAATCGAAGAGAAGAAAAAATCTGGAAAATAAAGTTGTGCAGAACTTGATCTCTCTTGCTTCAATTCGTGTTTGATCTTACTCAGGTAGCTTGCAGAAGTGGCTTAGGATTGGTACAAAGCTTTGGATCCTGGAGTTTTTGAATCTCCAAATAGTGTCGTTCAAACTTAATTTTCAAATGAAAATTATCAGGTTTTCCTTTCAAATGTGAGGGTTTCAAGTATGGAGGCAAAGCTGGCACGCAAGGGTCCTCTAAAGTGAGCACAGAGGGTCTTTATTTATAGCAAAGTGAAGTGTTATTTGCACACTTGAAATTTTGTCCAAATTTGGCAATGTGAATGGCACGCGTGCATGGGCATGTACAGGCCCATGAAGCATCTCAATTAGATCCAATATCCAATGAAATGAAGTCTGAATGAATCTTGAATGGAAAGGCGAAGTTATTTGATCATTTGAAGTTTGAATCTTGCCAACTGATATAGCCTTGTTTACACCATGCGCAGACCCCTCAAACTTCACCCAAAATGAATGAATTAGGACTCTTTGGAAAGCTTAGATCAAGAAACAACTCTTATGTTGAACACTTTTCCATTTGGGACTTTTATCATGGTGAATTTTGAGGTGGAAGTTTGGAAATTTCAACATGTTGAAAAAATTTCTAAGTGTCAAGTCACAAACTTTATTATTCCACCTTGCTTAACTTTTTATGTGAGCTCCAAATGAGAAAAGTGCCTTCATAAAAGTTGTATCTCTTTCAAAGACCTTAAAAATAGTCATAAATTTGACATCATTTGGATTTAGAATGAGTGAGTTATGAAATTTTGAAGTTGAGGAAAATCACTTGTTCAATGGTATTGGTCCAAAATGACCTATAATATATCCTCATATCACATGCTCATAAAAGTTGAACTAGCTTTCACTCCAAACATAAAAGTTGAAGTAAACACCTTTAATTTGATTGTGAAACTTGGAAATCTTTCATATCATAAACAATGAGCAAGTTATGGCTTTGGGAAGTTGACTTTCAAATTAGGGTTTAAACAAAATGACCTATAATGTTTCAACATAGAAAATGGATTTCCAAGAAAAATTAGCTCTAGACCTCAACATTAAAGTTGTTTGGAATGTCACTTAGAGTAACGTTTATCTTGGCGGAATTTTCATATGATGAAAAGTGTAGGAGATAGGGTATAGGGAGACCCAGTTTTGAATAGATGAATTCATCTGGCCAACCACCATCAATCAACTTGCTAACTTGCAATTCTCTTGAATTTTTAGGCTCATGGTAGATCATATATGTATAAGATTATGAATTTTGAAGTGTCCCTTGAGAAATTTGATAAATTGGTGAGGAAGCTTGTTGAAGAAGTTACTCAAAATACCCAGATAAACTAGGGTTTCCAAGGCAAACCAACTCCAAACTCTTGAAGAAATCTTGGTCAAGATAACATGTAAAGATCATTGGGACTCATACATGATGCTTAGAGACATTATGGATCATTCCTTGGTTATGCTCCTAGAAATGAGGGTCTCAAACCCTAGATGTGAACATGATAGATCAATGGTGATCATGCCCTACCTACAAAAGAGTTAGGCAAATACAAAGACATATTTTTGGTATTTTGGTTAGTAAAAAATTATAATATACAAGTATGATACAATCACATGGTGCTTGGTGATCTATCCTAAAACAAACCCTATGAAAAGAGGGGTAAGGAGGATGCCAAGCTATGATCCCAATGCTAATGCATATGATGAAATTGCATGAGGGTTCTTAGGGTCAAAATTGGGGTCTTACAATTGCCCCTATTTAAGGACATTCTAACTGAGGAGGTGAAGGTTAAAATCTTCATATCGACTCAGTAGAATGGGCTTAAATAACAACATATAGAAACAAATTTTGGTCCCTAAGAGACATCCTGATGTATATGATATGAATGTAAAATAAACTCTTTGTGGGGAGATATTGCCACAAAGGAAAAGGAGTCAGAGAGACCGAAGGTCCGCAGGAGTATAATGCATTCCGTAAGGAAAACTCACTGGGGAGATAGAGACTCTGAGGGGATAAAAGGGTTGTGCGTAGGCCAGGCTACGACTTAGAAACTTCTGGGAAACTAGAGGAATTCCATGAAAATGGAAAGACTCAGTCGGGGGGAAAAGAACATTTGTAGGGGAAACGAGTAAATCAGGATAAAACCGACGTACTTGAATTATGCAGGGACAACGATTTCACTAAGGAAATACGCACTCAATTCAACTGGGTAAGAAATAAACTTCAATACAGGAGGAGAAGAGATCTATTATCCACTACCGGTTACTGGGTACAGAAATAAAGATCTGACAGAGAGGACACCCGTCATTGGTTAAGATGAATATATCAAGGATGACTTACTGAGAACCGCCAGGATGGTGTATTTGTTACCAGTTACTGGGTAAGAATAACCTTGCTGGGGAAAACTGCAACAATAGGATTTACAAATACCGTCTACTGGGCAGAAGACCAAAGAGAGAGAATATCCGTCACTGATTAAGGTGAACATATCAAGGATAGACTCAAAGGAAAGAAAACTCGTCATCGGTTAAGATGAACATATCAAGGATAGACTTGCCTGGGGATGTCAAGGAGGATACCCCTCATCGGTTAAGATGAACATACCAAGGATAAACCACCCGAACAAAAAGTAGGAATTACATCTATGGAATGCTGGATAGAATACCATAAAAGAGAATATCCATCATCGGTTAGGATGAACATATCAAGGATAGACTCTGGGGGAGGAATAGGAATTACATCTATCAGTTACTGGATAGACTACCATAAAAAAGAATATCCGTCACCGGTTAGGATGAACATATCAAGGATAAAATTTGGGGAGAAAAGCAAGATTTACAACTACCGGCTACTGAGCAGAAGACCACGAAGAGAAAAAAACCCGTCATCGGTTAGGATGAACATATCAAGGATTAATTCTCTGGGGAGAAAAATAGGGATTACAACTACCTTTTTACTGGGTAGAATACCAAAGATGAGAGTATCCGTCATCGGTTAGGATGAACATATCAAGATAGACTCAAACAGGGTAAGAAAATATTCGTCATCGGTTAGGATGAACATATCAAGGATAAACTCTTTGGGGAAACATAAAATGAATCCGCTGGGGAGAAAAGGGTTACTTTTGTCGGTTATTGGGCAAGAAGTAACAAACTGCAAACTAAGAAGAATATTACCAGTTACTGGGTAATAGACTCTTAGGGGACTCAAAGCATCTATCTAGGTAAGATCTAGAAAGAAACGGTCAATCAAGACTCCACCCAATGAGGGTATAACTCAAGGGGAGTGGTTCCATCCAGATAATCAACTGGGGAGGAAACTCAAATAATGATCATCCACGAGGAAATAACTCAGTGGGGAAGGGAGAAAGGTTAAATTATTTCTGCTTACAGGGCTGACACTCTACAATTGAGGGAGGACAAATAACCAGCTTGTATGGGGATAAAGTACCACCATAACAACGAATTAAGATTACAGGAATAAATCAACAAGTGTGATGATGCAATAATGAAATTATATGAGTGTATATATGTATATGTATATGTATATATGATGATTATGCTGACAAAACGACCACGAAGGATACACAAGTGTCACATATTTGAATCATCGATATAATTCTCGGTCAATCCACTAAAGAAGGAGACAACTGCTGGAGAAAATAGAGATCAACATCCCAAAGGCTCAACCCTAGCTGAGGAAGGAGGAGATTTGTTGAGAAAAACGGTTATCGAATCTGCGGGGAACTTTTAGGTCAACACCATATCAAATGGGAGACAACCATGCAGAGGATAAACACAAATAGCTGCTCAGAAACCAGGAGGAAACTCTGACTGGGAGCGAATCTGGTGGGGAAACTGAAGTTCTGCCACACCTACGCGAACTGCTGAGGAAACCTGTTCTTACTCCACTAAAGACCAAAATTAGTTGGGGAATAAACATTACACTCTGCAGGGAACTGATCAACCGACTCAGCATGCTACTTTACCGGGGAAACGATGAGCAAAAATCGTTCGGAGATATTAACAACTACCGAGCGCTGAATCAACGTTATCGGGGATGAAAGAGGAATGCGCCTACTGCTTGGGGAAAACCAATAATGCCCACACTTAGGGCTTACTGCTTTTGGATCACTGTTGATATTTATTTTAAATGAAATCGATTGCTTAAGATTCATGCTTTTATATGTTTAAGAAAAAAAGGATTTTGATTAAAAATCTTTAATTTAAAAAATGATCATTATAAAACTTAAACCTATTTGGATGAAGTAAATAAGAATAGAAATAATTGGATAAAAGCTCAACTTTATTTAATAGAATGGTAGCCTGTAAATGACAAGACTCCATAGATATTTACAAAGTTGAAAATGGTAATTTACATGGAAAATTGTTACATTGAATACAATGATCACTAATCCTTCTACCAGCTCTTGATATCCACTGTGCTCTTGGCTGCTGCTGGGCATCATGAATCAACATTGACCGTTGTGCTCAAAAACATCTTCAACACTGAAGATCAGCAGGATGCAGTTACTTGCCACAATCCCTAATTTTTGCATAAATTGCCCCAAGGTGGGGTACTAAATTTATCGGGATAATTCTTTTCTGTTTTATGTCTCTAACTTTTACCTGGATCGTCCTTTCAGGTTTTCAATCCACCGAGACGCTCATTTTTGCCTAAGCCGCCCTTTCGAGTTTTTGACTTAGCGAGATGTTCTTTTCTTTTTAGGCGAAGTATTTCTTGACTGCATCTGCGTTCACAGGACGAGTGAACTCTTCACCATCCATAGTTATAAGAATCAAATCACCGCCTGAAAAGGCTTTCTTAACAACATATAGGCCTTCATAATTAGAAGTCCATTTGCCCCTAGAATCTGATTTGAAAGACAAAATATTTTTGAGCACAAGGTCACCTTCTCTGAACATGCGGGGTCTGACCTTCTTATCGAAAGCTTTCTTCATCCTCTGCTGATATAACTGACCATGACACATGGCAATCAATCTATTCTCTTCAATCAAATTTAACTGATCAAACCTAGTCTGACACCATTCAGCCTCAGTCAACTTGGCTTCCATCAGCGCACGTAATGAAGGGATCTCAACCTCTACGGGAAGCACTGCTTCCATGCCATAAACAAGAGAGAAAAGGCTTTCCCCTGTTGAAGTGCGGATGGATGTACGATACCCGTGCAAAGCAAATGGGAGCATCTCATGCCAATCCTTACGTCACAACCATCTTCTGAATAATTTTGTTGATGTTCTTGTTTACAACTTCAACAGCCCCATTCATCTTGGGTCTGTAGGGAGAAGAACTATGATGTGCTATCTTGAAGTCTTTGCAAAGAGCTTCTACCATATTAATATTCAAGTTCGATCCATTATCAGTAATGATCTTACTTGGCACACCATAACGTCATATAATCTGATTCTTGATAAACCTTACAACAACTTGCTTGGTTACATTCGCATACGATGCCGTCTCAACCCATTTTGTGAAATAATCAATTACCACCAAAGTGAAACAATGTCCGTTCGAAGCTTTTGGCTCAATCATGCCAATCATATCAATTCCCCACATGGAGAAGGGCCATGGTAAGGAAATGACATTCAACAGTGTTGGAGGAACATGAATCTTATCCGCATATATTTGACACCTGTGGCATTTCTTCACAAACTTGCAACAGCCAGATTCCATTATTAGCCAATAGTAACATGCTCGCAACATCTTCTTCATCGTTGCATGTCCATTGGAATGAGTACCAAAGGAACCTTCATCGACTTCAGTCATTAACAGGTCTGCTTCGTGTCTATCCACGCATCTGACCAAAACCATGTCGAAATTTCTCTTATACAATACATCACCATTCAGGTAGAAATTGTCGGCTAACCTTCTCAAAGTCTTCTTATCTTTCAAAGATGCCTCAGACGGGTAAATCTGACTTTGGAGGAAACACTTGATATCATAATACCACAAATTCTCGTCTTTGATCTCTTCAACATCAAACACATGAGCTGGCCTATCAAGACGCATCACAGTCAAGTTGGGAACCTCATTCCAATACTTCACTACTATAATTGATGCCAACATTGCAAGAGCATCTGCCATCTAGTTTTCATCTCGAGGGATATGATGAAACTCAACCTTCGTAAAGAAAGTTGAAGTCCTCCTCGCATAATCTCTATATGGTATCAAACCGGGTTGATTCGTCTCCCATTCACCTTTGATTTGATTAACAACCAAATCTGAATATTCAAAGACATCTAAATGCTTGATTCTGAGATCAATGGCCTCTTCAAGCCCCATAATGCAAGCTTCATATTCTGCCATATTATTTGTACACTTGAAAGTCAATCTAGTTGTAAATGAAAAATGCGTGTCTTGAGGAGTAATAATCACTTCCCCAATGTAGTTGTCATACTGATTAACAGCTCCATCAAATACTATGCCCCAACAGGAACCTGGTTCTGCCCCTTCTTCGAGCAATGGTTCATCACAATCTTTCATTTTCAAGTACACGACCTCTTCGTCAGGAAAATCATACTGCACTGATTGGTAATCTTCAATGGGTTGGTGAGCCAAATGGTCAGCTAAGACACTACCTGTAATTGCCTTATGAGATCGGTATTCGATATCATACTCTAATAACAACATCTGCCAACGGGCAATCCCCCCAATTAAAGCATGCTTCTCAAATATATACTTGATTGGATCCATTTTAGATATCAACCAAGTGGTATGATTCAACATGTATTAACGCAGACACTTAGCAGCCCAAGCCAATGCGCAACAAGTCTTCTCTAGCATAGAATACCGAGTCTCACAGTCGGTGAACTTCTTACTAAGGTAGTAAATTGAAAATTCTTTGTTTCCAGTTTCATCTTGATGACCAAGAACAGAACCCATACTCTCTTTAAGCACAGTTAAATACATGATCAATGGTCTTCTTCAACAGGTGGAGACAAAATCGGAGGCTCAAGCAGATATTCTTTGATACTATCAAAAGCTTTCTGGCAGTCTTTCGTCCAATCACAAGACTGATCTTTCCGAAGAAGCTTGAATATAGGCGCACATGTGGCAGTCATGTGTGAAATGAATCTTGAGATATAATTCAAGCGGCCGAGAAAACCTCTGACTTGCTTCTTAGTTTTGGGCGCAGGCATATCTTATATTGCTTTGACCTTGGTAGAATCAACCTCAATACCCTTCTCGCTGGCAATAAAGCCCAACAACTTACCAGAACGGACACCAAAAGTACACTTATTGGGATTCAAGCGGAGTTTATACTTCCTCAAATGCTGGAATAGCTTCAGCAAATGCTTAACATGTTCCTCCTCATCAATTGATTTAGCAATCATGTCATCGACATAGACTTCAATCTCTTTATGCATCATATCATGAAATAGAGTAGTCATTGCTCTTTGGTAAGTTGCACCAGCATTCTTCAAACCGAAAGGCATCACTCTATAACAGAATGTTCCCCAAGGTGTAATGAATATGGTCTTCTCCATATCCTCGGGTGCCATCTTGATCTGATTATACCCGAAAAATCCGTCCATAAACGAAAAGACTTAGAATTTAGATGTACTGTCTACCAACATATCAATGTGTAGCAGAGGGAAATCATCTTTCAGACTTGCTTTATTCAAATCTCTATAATCGACACACATGCGTACTGTAGCGGTGTATTCGTCACTTTATGATTTATTGATTAAATCAAAAGCAAAGCATACAAAGAATCGAGTCGCCACCGCACTTTTATTTATCCAAAGGATTGGCTAAAAAGCGAACAAAAGCCTAAGAAGTTTTACACATAGAATACTAATGAAAGATCAGAGAATCTGGGTAAGGGGTAAATTACGCAATGGGAAGGTGTTAGGCACCCAAAACGTCCTAGGTACTCCTAGGGAGCCCTTTTCACACTTGTTGTATAAAACGTTTATTTGTTTATGACATATTGTGCAAACAATGATTGGGAAGATGAGAAAAGAATATACGAGTTATTATTTTTGTGTTTGAACGGATGAACCCGTTGCCTACGTACCTTTCCATGGAAGGTAAGGATCAAAACGTCGTAGTTCGGCTAAAAGATTTCCAAAATATGTGTGGGTTCATTTTAAACAAAAGCACTAAGGTCTTTCGTTATCCACGGGAGAAAACTCAACCTTATACAAACAACGAGTCCACCACGTGAGAAAAGCTTCAACTTGCTAGTGAGGGGTTAACCCTATAATAAGAAAGGAAGTCTTACAATTCAATCACTAAGGACAAAAAGGTGAGATTAACATCAACCAACTAGGATAAATCAAACCTATGGCTAATGTATGAAAACTTATCAAGCATGGACAAAACCACAAAACAATTGAATGAGTGATGTTAATTGATTATGAGTATTCACAAAATATGGTCAAAGTATGATTAGAATTCAATTCAAAGAAGTGTTATGAAATGGAGTTTGAAAAAGTCAAAGGCTTAAGGCCTAGGTTTCTAGTTTGAAAGGAGATGAAACTGTTTGCACAATATATGTCAAAGTTTTTGAATTAACATGTGAAAAGGGAGTTTTGAAAACACACACAAGAATGGAAGAGTGAGGAAGTAAAACTTCTTAGATGTTCACCCGCTTGAAATCATATATAGATGATTCAAGTGTGTCCTTTAGAATGAGGCAACAATGCAAGTAAGCAAATGCAAAGCAAGGTGATACCGGATGCCAATCAATGGACTTACACCAATCTCACAAACAAAGGTGGATACCGGATACCAATCAATGGATTTACACCAATCTCCTAAAACAAAACAATGATACCGGATGCCAATCAATGGAATTATACCAATCTCACAAACAAAGGCGGATACCGGATACCAATCAATGGATTTACACCAATCTCCTAAAACAAAACAATGATACCAGATGCCAATCAATGGACTTACACTAGTCTCACATCATATCATTGGAACAACTGCCAAGTAATGGACTTATGCTTGTCTCCTCCATGGACAAAGCAAAAATGCTATAAAGCAAAGCTTATGAAATGATATACAAATGATGATGATAAATGCACTGAGGCACACTCAAGCAAGCATGCACAGATAGATCAAGCAATCAATCAAACAAAGTCAATTAGCACACACTACACACAAGCAATTAGGCTCAAACAAGGTTAGACTCTAAAGTCAACTGGAATGGGGTAATTGGTGCTCTTAACCTTAACATTGAGAGTTAAGGTGAAGCAGATGAAAAGGAGATGAGGGGTGTGCCTCATTGCTCTTATCCCTGGGCAGGGAGAGCTTCAAATGATAGAAGGTGTGGGAGTTCAGAAAGTTGGAACTCTCTCCACAAGTGAATGACTCTATAGATCTTGGGTTAATATCCACAATGCATCAACATGTAATGTGAGCAAAGGGATGACACACTGAATAGTAGGAGATGGACTACACATCTCTTTTATCTACCAATTGCCTCATATGAGGACTTTTCCTGCTTGGCACAAAAAGTAAACAATCACAAGCATTGCCTCTTAAGGAGGACTTCAGACAGTTGCCTGGCCACATAATAGGCCAGGTCTTCCATTCTACATGAAGAAGAGAAATTATACCTAAGTGGTTAAGAAACCAAGCAAAAGCAAGTTCAAAATGAACTTAAGCAACTAATGTACCTGTGAAACATCAAACAAATCAGTATACAACTAAAAAAAAATCAAACAGATAATCCAACAGTCAACAGACAATACACAATCAAACAAGCAAGGCTACAATGTGCAAGGCACAAGCTCAACTCAAATGAGCTAAAAGCATCCTACAAAACAAGTCAAGGTTAGTCAATATCAATCAAATAAACCAACTCAAGCAATGTGAATTAATCCCCTTATGGCCATGTACTTCTTAACCTGAAAACAAGCTCAAACATGAGAAGCAAACCACTAGGTCAAGGCCTAGGGTCAAAGAAGGAGAAATAATCCAAAACAGAACATGAAAATTGACATGAATCAAACTCAAAGAATTAAGAATATAATCCAAAAGGTCTCATGTCAATAGTATCAACCAAATTCATTTCATAAGCCAACCATGTCAAGGTATGCAAGTTGGAAACACATTGGAGCAACAGAATGAACAAATGCACATTAATTCTAAAATGGTTCCATAAATCTCAAGAAAAATCATGGCTAAACAGAACACATCATATGATCAACACACAAAAAATCAAGGCATTTGGACAAGTTTAAGCATGGCAATCAAATTCATCAAGTCAAGGTAAGCACAAACAAGTTCAATCGAGGCACAATTTGCTACATCAACTTAACACAAGCCTAGAACAGAATGGGAACATGATAAAGACCTCAAACCAAAGCCTCAATAAACTTTAAAGTGTCTAGAATCAATGTGCAAAATTTCAAGTTCATATGATAAAGCATAAGCATTTCACAAATCATTGAAGTTCATGATTATTCAAAAGTCCACAAATGGTCATCCAGCAAGAAAAATACCAAACAAATCAGAAATCAATCCAAAAAATTCCACAAAATTTCATGATCAATCCTAACATCCAGAAGAAACATCATGCAGACAATTACATCATTTGGCATTTATTTGGCATGGGAAAGAAAATCAACAAATTGAACAAGCAAAGGTGTGACACACATTGTCACACCTACATTAACCAGATCATATCTCAACAACCATAAATGCTAAAAATGCAAACTCAACACCAAAATGACCAGCACGATGTCTAGTTCAAGCATACCAAATTTCACAATCATTGGATGAAAACTCATCATTTCACAAAGCAAATGGCAAGCAAGGTTCAAAAATCACATGCATATACAAACCCTAAGCCAAAATATTTTTCAACCGTGCACAATTTCTGTAAAAATAGTCAAAAAATACTAGACATGATGAGGAGCAAGGTGCAAAAAACCACACATTATTTGGATCAATATTTATGGAGTTATGAATTTTTTAAGTGAATGAAAAATTAAAAAACATGAAATGGCATGTATGAATGGCATATGGAGAAAAAGGAAATAAAATGCAAGGGCAACTTGAAAACGCATCAGCTGGGAATCGAATGGTGTACAAGTTCAAATGCTGGCGCCGACCACATGAAACGCATCGTTTCATTTTATTACATGGCATGGTCAACGCTGAGTGTGCGCGGTCAAGTGCTTCAGAGCCAATGAATGGGACATGCAAGCAGCGACGTGGACGAATACATGTGAAGCCCCAACCAAACGCATGCAAGCGCTGGGAAATGAAAGTCCGCAGGAAACAGGGACGAACATGCAACAAATTTTGCAGGTAATGGATGAAGGCAGTAGGAGATTCCGCAGGAAATATGCAGCAACTCAAGAACACGATGAAGATCTTCATGATCTTCATCAACAATTTTCCAGAAAATTTCAAATGTTCCAGAAGCACGAATTAAGCATGGCATTGCAAAGATCTAACATCATACACTAAGAATCAATACATATTTCATCCAAAATCATCATAACATGCAAGAATCGAATGAAATAATAATCATCAACCAAACTTCAAATCAACCTTTCTCACTCAATTTGGCACGGATTCACACGATTCAAAGCCTAAACTAACCAGCAATCAAAGATCTATCACATTATGTCAACAAAAAACAAAATTATGAGAGTGAATTTGTGACCTCTTGTAGAAACAGAATTGAATTCAGCTGGATTTGAGGCCCGATGATGCTTGAAAACTCTTCTACAATGCTTATGAAGATGATTAGAAGGAAGATCAAAGCTCAGCTATGCACGATTCCGCAGATTCAAGACTTCACCATTGTTGTTCTTACTTTGAGCAGCTCCAAATTTGCACGAATTCAAGTGGTTCTTGGCTTGAATATTGATCAGTGATGATGCTAGATGATGAACTGAGCAAGAATTATGCAAGTTGCTTGAAGAAAATGAGAGAAAAATTTGAGAAAAGTTTGAGAGAAAATTTCTAGATCTGAGATTTGTGAATTGTGGTTACAGAATTCTGTTAGGGTTTGAGGTTATATACTCCTAATTGGTCATGCTTAAACAAGATTAATAAATGCTTAATGAAAAATTAGGGAGAATGAAGGTGTTTGGACAAATTGGCATTTTCACCTTTACATGGAAATGGTCAATGAACAGTGCACGAAATTTAAATGATTTTCACTTAAAAACACATTTTAGAAACAATGGCATTTGCAAAATATCCAAATTATTCACCAATTTTAAATTGTGAAATTTCCCTCCAAAATTCAAGTGAAAAATGCAAAAATTCATATGATGAGAAATGATGCAATGCAATGCAAGATTATGAAATTATAGGTCAAAACAAGAATTTAGCAAAAAGAGCCACATGATTTGGAGCAATGGTTGAGAAGTTATGCACTTTTGAAGTTCAATCCACACTTGGCCATGTTTCGATCATATCTCTTCAACCACAAATGAGAAATTCATGTTCTTGGACTTTTTGGAAATGGGAGAGAAAGATCTACAACTTTCATGTTCAACAAAATTTCATTTGAAGCATTTTTGGTCATGTAATCTTGAGGAGAAAACCTTTCCATTTTTGGAAAGTTCAAATTATAGGTCACTTTCTATTTTTGGAAAGTTTTGACCTGACTTTATTTTCTTCAATGTTGATGTTTGAAATGTCAAATGAGACTTGTTTGAACATGAATGAAGTATTTCCCATCACTTCCCACCTCCAAAACCCACAGTTGACTTTGCAGTTGACTGGCTAGGGTTTTAGTTGACTGAAGAATGCCTTGATGAGATTCATGCCTCTACCACTTGAGATTTTGATTCAAAATAATGTCATAGCTCATATGAACTCTTGGGAATGATCATGGTGCCCAAATTCTCAAGAATGGCCACCATCTATAGCTCATTGAAATGCATTGACTGCCTTGACTTGTGATTGTTTCATCTGCAAGTAACAAGGTTAGATGACATATTTTTGTACTTTTGGTTAGTGATAAAAAGAAAAGCAATAATATACAAATGCCAAACATGCTTGGTGATCAAGAACCACTCTCAAAAGATAACCCACCCACTAAAGAGGCAAGCAAGGTGCACAATGATCCTTGAGGCAATGCAATGATATGGTATGATGCCATGAGGGATCTTAGGGACAAAATTGGGGTCTTACACGTACCTTTCCATCTTTCTTCAGAACAGGCACAATATTGGCCACCCACTGCGGATACTCAGCGGTCACAGGGAAACCGACATCGATCTGCTTCTGTATTTCTTCTTTGATCTTCACTGCCATATCAGAATGTGTTCTCCTCAACTTCTGCTTGATTGGCGGGCATTCTGGCTTCAACAGAAATCTATGCTCCACTATCTTAGAATCCAAACCAGGCATGTCTTGATAGGACCAATCAAACACATCTGAATACTCTCGAAGAAGATCAATCAACCCCTTCTTCACACCTGGACACATTTGAGACCCAATCTTGACTTCCTTCACATCATCCTCGGAACCCAAGTTGACTAACTCAATCTGCTCTTCGAATGACTGAATGGCTTTTCCTTCATGCTCAAGAAGACGAGACAATTCATCACTCACTTCTTCAACACTTTCCTCCTCAGCCTCAAACACAGGGAATTCAAAATTTGGAGAAGGGGAAGGATCATTGTATTCAATGGGGTTAGAAACCAACCTGCATAATGATTTGATATTTTGATTTTAAAGAAGTGAATTTGTGACCAAACATTATGCAGATGGACAATTATATTGTTTATTTATGTTCTTTGTTATTACCAATTTCAGAATAAAGCACAAAGTAAAAACAAAACATCATGTATGTGGATGAATAGAATTATATTTTATTAATGATCAAATTGAAAATGCCCAACAATGTTCACTTCTCCCTTAGGCATAGGAGAAGGATTTTTGAAAACAAATAAAAGCAATTACTTAGATCGATGCATAATAATAGGAATATCAACAACAGTCCAATTGTTGCAAGCCTTTCCATGCGTCACAAAATTGGTGTAGTCTTCCTCTTCCTCGTCCTCTAGCACAACAACTAAGTGTTGTTCATTTCCATGAATGAACCCTCCGCTACCGAAGCTGAGTTTCATATCCTCTGATCTAGCAGCTGACAAACCTTGCTGAAAACTCAGACCGGTTCTATTCTTCTTATCGAAGACCTCTACCATTCGTCCCCACTGATCAACATTTCCTTCCTTGACAATCTTCCTTGCATCTTTCAATGAGGACATAGCTGCCCCAACTCTATTTTCAGCAGCAATAGATAAGGCTTGGAACTGAGTTCCAACCTCATCCTTAGCTTCAACATAAGAGAAAGATGATAGGTGGCTAACCAACAGTGCCTTCTCTCCGCCGACAATAACTAGCTTCCCATTCTTGACAAATTTGAGCTTCTGATGCAATGTGGAGGTAACAGCTCCCGCCTCATGAATCCATGGCCTTCCCAACAGACAACTCTAGGACAGGTGGATATCCATTACTTGAAAAGTAATATGGAAGTCACTCGGACCTATCTTCACTAGAAGGTTGTAACACCTCAAAATTTGCCCTCCTCTCTTAGGACTAGCTTTGCATATTCCATTTCATTTTGTAGGCCATTAGTCATTGCATCTTTGCATACCATGAGAAATAAACAAGTCATCCTCCTAAGTCTTGATCAGAAGATAAAGAGGTTAAAAGATTCAAGCCTGAGGGTCTCAAGAATTGATCATTAATCATCTGAGGGTTTGTGCTTCAAATTAGGGTTTCTTGGTTCCTCAAGGAGGTTGATCTTTATCTTGGTTGAAATGGTATATCATCATCATCATGTTCTTATCATCACCAAGAGATTCATTGTGCTTGATCAGTTCCTTGAGAATTAGGGTTTTGACCTCTGGTCAACCCTAATCATCTGCATTGTGCCAATCAGGGCTTGTCAAGGAGATGAGGTTTTCATGGAGATGGGGATCATCATATGGTTTTATTGAGCTTGTGGAAGCTAGGGTTTCATTTTGGAGCCATGTCATCAGGAGATTGAGGCTCAAGCTCACCAGTCAAGCTGAAATTCATCTATCAACTGAAAAAGTCAACCACAAGTCAACTGATGGATTTGGAGGTGGGAGATGGTTAGAGAGACTTCATTCATGTCAATACAAGTTCCATTTGGAATTTCAAACATCAACATTGAAGAAAATAAAGTCAAGACAAAACATTCCAAAAATAGTAAGTGACCTGTAATTTCAAATTGCCAAAAATGGAAAGTTTTCTCCTCAAGATTACATGTCCAAGAAAGCTTCAAATGAGATTTTGTCCAACATGAAAGTTGAAGATCTTGCTCTCTCATTTCCAAAGAGTCCAAGAACATGAATTTCTCATGTATGGTTGAGCAGATATGGATCAATCTTGGTCAAATGAATTTGAACTTTACAAGTGCATAACTTTTGAACCAAAAGGCCAAATGGAGTGGTTCTTTTTGTAACATTCCTATTTTGACATGCTCTATCCAATTCATGCATCATGAACCATGCATTTCCATTACAAAAAATTTGGACTTTTCATTTGAAATTTGGAGGGAAAATTACAATTCAAAAATTATGCATTGGTTTCACTTGCTACCACTTGCATTTGCCTCCAAACCATATTTCAATTGAATTAAGCTCATAAAACATGCACTGTAGCATCTACTTCATGCACATGAGGGTGAATTTCCAATTTGCCATAACACTTGCATTTCACTAATACACTTGCATTTGCCTAATCATGATTGGCAAACATGTTTAACAGACCATATATATTGCAAATCATAACAGAAAATGTGGTTAGTATAACAGAATTCTGAAATCTAGATCTAGATCCAAAAACTTCACATTTTTTTCCTCTCAACTTTTCTCCAATTTTCTTCACAAACATAGCATTATTCTTGATCAAAGCATGATCCATAAGCATAATTGAGTGTGTTTGAAGCAAGATTGCAAGGATTTTCGAGCTGATTGAGGACTGTTGCAAGCTACCTCCATCAATGGCAATTGAAGATTCCAGCTAGATCGTGCATGTTCAACACTCAAACCTTCATCCAAATCATCATATGAGAGCTGAGGAACTTTTGTTTGTGCCTTGCAAAGCTTGAATCCACGTGTTTCACTTCTGCCATTCCATTAAGGTTAGAATTCGACTTGCATGATTCTTGAAATTGATGTATGCATGTTGTAGATCTTCCATTGGTGGTTATGCTGCAATTTAAATCATTGAAATCCATGCTGAAATGAAGTAGTTATAGTGATTAGAAGTTTGATGTGCAAAGCTTAATCCATTCGAATCTTTGAACCTAGGACGAATTAGGTTTAACCAAGCCTGGCATGATGTTGTACGTTGAGAGATGAGTGCAATGGAGTAATCATTTGTTATTTTTGGTACAAAAGTTCTTGAGCTGATGAACGCGCATGAAGGATGATGAACGCGTTAGGGTTTTGGCTCCAGAATGCGTTTTGATCCATTTTAGCATTGCTTGCATGTGTTGTGGTGTTAATTGCTCATGTATTGGACCACGTGTCCATGGTGCTTTAAGTGAAACGGTGAGTTTCACACTGTAGCGCGCGCTAGTTAAAATATATACACACTTCGATTCCAGCCGAGGGATATTTCAAACCAGGCCTTGGCATTTTAGTTCATTCTTCTATCCATGTTCATGTATCCTTGCTTCATTGATTTTAATTTTTTCACTTACTTCAAAAATTCATAAGTTCATGGATATTGATCCAAATTGCCTGGGATTTTTTGCATGATGATCCTCATGATGTCTAGTATTTTATGAAATATTTTTCCAGAAATTGTGCACGCATGAATTTTGTTTTAGCTTAGGGATTGTGTATGTATGTGCTTTCTTGACCTACCTTGCCAAAAGCTTCATGAATTGATGAGATTTTATCCTATGAACTTGAAACTTTGCATGCTTAAAATAGACATCCTAATGGTCATTTTGGTATAGAGTTTGTATTTTTCCCATTTCTGGTTGATGAGATATGATCTTTTGAATGTAGGTGTGACAATGTGTGTCACACCTTTGCTTGCTTGACTTGTTGATTTTCATTACCATGCCAAATAAATTCCAATTGATATGAATTTTTGCATGATGATACTCCTGGATGTTAGGATTGCTTGTGAATCTTTATGGAATTTTTGGATGCATTTATGATTTGTTTGGGATTTTCTTCGCTGGTTGGTCATTCGTGGACTTTTGGATAGTCATGAACTTTAATGATTTGTGAAATGCTTGATGTTTATCATATGAACTTGAAAGTTTGCACATTGATTCTAGACACTTTGAAGTTTGTTGTGGCTTTGATTGGATGTTTTTATCATGTGTGGATTCTGTTTTAGCCTTGTGTGAAGTGGATGTATGAAATTGTGCCCTAATTGAGCTTGTTTTGCCTTGCCTTGCCTTATGGAATTTATTTTCCATGCTTCCACTTGTCCAAATTCCTTGATTTTTGGTGTGTTGATCATGTGATGTGTCCTATTTAGCCATGATTTTTCTTGGGATTTATTGAGTCATTTTTGAGTTAATGTGGATTGGTTCATTCTGTTTGCTTCAATGAGCTTTCAACTTGCATGCTTTGACTCATTTGACTTGTGAAATGATTTTGGTTGATGATATTGACATGGGACCAATTGGATGATGTTCTAATTTGATTGAGCTTGATTTATGTCAATTTTCATGTTCTGTTTTGAATTATTTCTCCCTCTTTGACCCTAGGCCTTGTCCTAGTGGTTTGCTTCTCATGTTTGAGCTTGGTTTGCAGGTTAAGAAGCATATGGCTATGAGGGAATTGATTCACTTGCTTGAGTTGACTAATTAGTCAATGTTGAACTAATCTTGAGTTTGTTTTGTAGGTTGATGCCAAGTCATTTGTGTAGAGCACATTGGCTTGTGACTTGCATTGTTGTTTGACGGTGTACAGCCATTGACTTGTCTGTTTGACTTTTTGAGTTGTGTACTGATTATGTTAGATTGTTTTCAGGTACATTAATTGCTATAGTTCTTTTGAACTTGCTTTTGCTGTTGCTTGGTTGCTTAACCAATTGAGGTATAACTCACTGACTTCATGTAGTCTGGAAGACCTGTCCTGTTACTTGGGCAGGCACCTGTCTGAAGCCCTCCTTAAGAGGCAATGCTTGTGTATGTTTATCTTTGTGCCAAGCAGGAAAAGACCTTTGATAAGGCAATTGGCAGATACAAGAGATGTGCAATCCATCTCCTGCTATTCTGTGTGTCATCCCTTTGCTCACACAACTGGTGTTGATGCATTGTGGATATTAACCCAAGATCTATGTTGAGTCAGTCATATGTGTAGAAGGGTTCCAACTTTCTGAACCCACACATTCCTTTGTCTAAAGCTCTCCCAGGCCAGGGATAAGAGCTGTGAGGCACACCCCTCACTTCCCATTTCATCTGCTTCACCCTAACTCTCAATGTTAGGGTTAAGAGCTAACATCACCCGATTACAGTTGGCTTGTGCTTCACAGCCTAACCCTTGTGTGAGCCCACTTTGTTTGTATATAGTGTGTGCTAATTGTGCTTGTATGCTTTGCTTTGCCTATTTAGGATAGCTTGCTGCCTGTGCAAGTTAGATAGAAAACTCAACCTAGGACCATTGTGGAATTCATGATAACTATTAGGCTCGAGTCAGTCTCCCTCTTAGTTTGTCATTTCCCAGTCTCTGGTTAGGAGAAAGTTTCTCCCCTGTTAAGGGGAACTACGTTGCCCTGATCCTCATACCAGATGAGGTACGTAGGCAGGAGATCGTACGAGATCTCTCCGGGCACCCTTTTTCTTTTTTCGTGTGTGTTTGCTTGACAGTTGCTAGGCTCGAGTGCCAGACTCCTTAGTAACTTGTTGTCTGTTTGGTTCCTTCTTGTGTGTGTTAGGAGATGGATGTAAGCCCAGCGATTGGCATTCCGTATCCTATTGTCGTGTGCTTGGAGTCCAATGTAAGTCCAGCAATTGGCATTTGGTTTCCAGTGTGGGTTTGTTTGGTTCGGAGTCTGATGTAAGTCCAGCGATTGGCATTCGGTTTCCATGTTTTCCTGTGTGCGTGTGTTTTGTTTCGGCGTGCGTGAGCCGAACTACGGTAGCTCTGACTCTCATTCCAGATGAGATACGTAGGCATAGGATGCGATATCCTAGCGAGCCCTCTCCCCTATTCTCCCACCTGTGTTGTTTCCAGTGTGTGTGTGTGTGTGTGATGTTTGTGAGCAACTTCTGTTTTAGCAACCTTTTTCTTTCCTTTTGAGCGTGGATCCCGTCGAGTACGATAGATGCGTAGGGGTGCTAATACATTCCCTTCGCATAACCGACTCCCGATCCCATCTCTCTTTGGTCACGAGACCATGTCTTTTCCAGGTTTACTTCGAGCGTTTCCTTTCCCTCTTTTGGGATAAATAACGCACGGTGGCGGCTCTGTTTGTTTTGTTTTAGCCCGCCGGTTGTTTTTCACGGATGCGACAGCTGGCGACTCTGCTGGGGACTATAGAAGTTGACCTATTGCTGGTCCATCTTCCCTAAGCGAGTCTCTCCTAGCGCTCTCTAGGGTAGTTTAGGTTGCTTGTGTTGCTTTATTTATTGCAGTTATGATTATTATGTTGTGTATATATTTGCATAAATGTTTGCATGCATCATACTATCATGTTGCTGTCCTCTGTACAGGTGGTTCCTCTGTTTTGGGGTGGGTGTTCTGAGAAGGGCTAAAACCCAGGCCCGAGTATACACCTAGGATTAGCGTGGTCTCATGTGCCTTTCATGTTAGGTTAACATGTTTTGGGCAACATGACATACCACAAGCCAGACGAGGTTCATTTGAGAGTGCTCTTCCTTTGTGGGGTATTCCACTCTGGTTGAGTCACCTCATCTGAGCTATTGACTTCGGTGACCGTTCTTTCCCGGATCTTTGGTTTAGACGATCTTAAGAGAGCTACAACGGCACACCCGAAAGGGCAAACCCGTTGAGTATCTTTGCCCGATTGTCGAGACCATTATCCGCTTTAGGATGACCTGATTAGAATTCACCTGTGAGGGGAGGGTGATTCTTACAGATGCATGTTCTGATGGTGACTAATGGTTCAGTGGTTGATCAGAGTCTTATTTATAAGTCGGATTTATGGATTTATTTCCGAGACGCCGGAGTGCTGTCCGTGGTATTTATCAGTGGGGATCCGTTTATTTCAGGATTCCCCGGGCTGGTTCAGATGATTTTGTGGTTATCAGATCAGTGGTCCTCTGGTGATGATGGTGATGTATCTTTCAGTTCCATTTATTTCGGAACCCTGAGTCGGATTTGTGGTTACATATTCCTTCAGATGGTTGTGATCAGTTCAGAGATCAGGTTTCAGTGCAACAGATGTTCAGATGACTTAGAGGATGGCACAATGCACTGCATTCATTCATCAGCATCATCACATTTTGCATTTACCTGCATCTAACACATGTTTATCCATATGCAGGGACATTTTTGATTGAGATCCTGGTTGAGAGACTTCTTTTCTCCAGACATGAGGACCGGTTTGAAAGATGATGTCGTCTACAGTTTCTTCGACCCAGAGATTGGTGTGCTGAGAGATATGATAGCATTGATCACACCTGACCATGTGGGGATGTTCCGAGAGGCATACGGTGGTATTATGAAGTTGGTTTTCAGGCTCACAGACAGTGATAGGAGCGCCATCTATACTCTTCTCCAGTTTTATGACCCGGGCTTGAGGTGCTTTGTCTTCCCAGATTACTTGTTGGGGCCCTTGATGGAGGATTACGCCAGTATCCTGGGTATTCAGATCCGAGATCAGATTCCTTTCTTTGCCACTAAGGGGGAGCCTGATGTTGTCGAGATTTCTCATGCTCTTTATTTGAACCCAGAGGTGACCAAGGGGGGTTTGAAGGAGAAGGGGAAGATGCCTGGTTTTCATCTGAGTTTCTTGGAAGCTAAGGCCAAGGAGCATGCCGCTGTGGATAATTGGAAGCCTGTCTGTGCCTTGATTGCTGTGAGCATTTATGGGACCATCCTGTTTCCTAATCAGAAGAACTTCGTGGACCTTAATGCTATCAGGTTGTTTATACAGAGGAATCCTATTCCTACTCTGGTTGGAGATGTATACTACTCGGTCCATAATCGGAACGAGAAGCGGCGTGGGGGACTGATCAGGTGTTGTGCTCAGTTGTTGCATAAGTGGTTCACGGGGTACTTGCCTTCCCGAGGTGCTTTTGCTTCTCTTGATCCTACAGTCAAGTGGTCATTCAGACTGATGGGTTTGCGGGCCAAGGACATAGCTTGAACTCACAATGGTATGGCTGGACGTGATTTCATATACAGTTGTGGGAGTCTTCCCAATGTACCTCTTATAGGAGTCCAGGGTTGCATTAATTACAACCCGGTTCTTCTTAGGAGACAAATGGGGTTTGCTGTGGAGGGTCCTCCTCTTGGACGAGAGATTCAGGAGTCTTTCTACTTCCCGATTGAGGGCAATCAGGCCAAGTTGAGGCAAGTGTTGGATGAATGGCGTGATATTCAGAGAAAGGGCAAGGTTCCTTTTGGCAAGGTCAACAGCAGGTCTTTTCCTCCATTTGATGATTGGCTTAGGAAGAGAATCGAGCTCACATATCTACCATTTCCGGGAGGTGATCCTTGGTGTCCTTTGATTGAGGGGCCGCGTTCTTCTGTCAGTATGGATGAGTTCCTTGAGATGAAGAAAGCTAGAGATCAGCTGCAAGCGGAGAAGACTGAATTGGAGATGAGTGTTGCTCAGATTCAGATGGCTAATCAAGAGATCAGAGTAAGGATGGAAGATCAGGATAAGAAACATGCCCTGGAAGTGAAGCGCTTTGAGATGGATACTGCCTATTATCGGAAGATCAACCAAGCATTGGAGTCGTCTACAAGGGAGCACGACATCACCAAGGAGAAGCTAGCCCGAGCTTCAAAGGTCATTGAAGATGAGAAGAGAAGGCAAATCGTTGTGAGTGATCAGAGGGAAGACAGAGTCAGAGTCCTTATCGCTGAGTGGGAGGCAAAGCTGAAGATTAAGGAAACAGAGAATGTGAAGACTATTGCTGAGAGAGATCATTATATTGCTGAGAGAGATCATTATATCTCCGAGAGAGATCACTACATTGCTGAGAGAGATCATTACTTCAGACAGATGAAGATTCACCAGAAGGAGATAGGGAGATTGCAGCAGGAGAACACCGAGCTCAGGTTCGCCGCAGAGTTTGCTAGGATGGTTGATGATGTGGGGCCTTCTGTGGGACCTTCGTCAGGCTAGACCTTTCTCATTTGTGTGGGTTACCGTCAGGCTTGTTGATGGAATTCACTTGCTTGTATTTCCTCTCTGATTCTGGAGAATTATATTTGATTTGTATCAGCTTTGATGTATGACTATGGCATTTATTGTGCACTTTTGATATGCAATGGTTATTTTCATTCAGTGATCAATCTTCGAGCTTTATTTGCTTTCCTGTATGCACTCACACAGCACACACATGGTTGGGTGGTATTTTGCTAAATCATATATCTCTGATTTGTATGATGAAATCAAAAGATGAATGTCAGAATATTGCTGCCGGATCATTATCTGTCTCGATGAAGCCAGGATCGAAGGACAGAGTGTTCCTCATGTGGATAGACACTGCATTCATGCATAATCATAATAACTTGTTTTTTATTTTGCAGGTATCAGTTCTAACGTGCTTGGTTGTTTCAGGAATCATTGCTCGTGCTCGTAGAGTTGTACCTTTGCACTCAACACGTCCGCACAGATACTTCACCAGACGCAATACTCCAAGACTGATGGATCTACCAAATGCAGATGTTCTCGAGCTGAAGGAGAAAATGAATGAGCTGATTAACATCATGCAAGGTTTTGCTGTGGGCCAAAAAGCACTGGCTGATAAAGTTGAGAAGCTCGAGCGGGCTTCAGCTGCCAACAGCGGTGTCAACCTGGATGGTGTCTCCAACCAGGGGCTTGGTGGTTCTAGGGAAGGTGGAAAGAGGACGACTGTGGGCGTAGTGAATAATGCTGGTGGTTTTGGTGCTGCCACAGGTGGTGGGCTCGGTCAGATGGGTAATAACATGAAGGACAGTCTGTTTCCTCCGTTCTTTGGGGTTGAGGATGATAGAGAGGAAGACAGGGAAGCTGATCAATTCTCAATGCATAATGAGCCGTTTGGGCAGTACGGTGTCCAACCACCGAATAAATAAATCCAGTTGTTGGCAGAGAAAATCAGAGCTCTAGAAAGCTATGCCCCTCCCGGGGTTGTGAACATGTCGAATATGGGGCTGGTTGAGGGGATCGTGATCCCACAGAAGTTCAAGGCGCCTGCATTCGATAAATACAATGGAAGTTCCTGCCCGGAAACCCACCTTCAGGCTTTTGTCCGCAAGATTTCTGCATATACAATGGATCAGAAGCTTTGGATGTACTTCTTCCAGGACAGTCTGTCTGGAGAATCCTTGGAGTGGTACACCAAGCTGAAGTCTTCTGACATTAAGAGCTGGCAAGATCTTGGCGATGCCTTCTTTAAACAGTATCAATTCAACGCTGATATGGCTCCTAGTCGTACCCAGCTGTAGGGTATGTCTCAGAAGCCTAGTGAGGGGTTTAAAGAGTATGCGCAAAGGTGGAGGGAGTTGGCTGCCAGAGTTCAACCTCCCCTGGTGGATCGGGAGATGTCAGACCTGTTTATGGGTACCCTGCAAGGGGCGTTTGCTGAAAGGATGGTCGGTTGCCCGGTGACCAACTTTGCTGACATCGTGGTGGCCGGGGAAAGAATAGAGAGTTGGTTGAAGCTCGGAAAAATCCAGGGGGGTAATGCTTCGTCGTCTGGGTCGAAGAAGCCCTTCGGAAATGGCCAAAGGAAGAAAGAGGGTTATACCAGTGCTGTATACGCTCAAAGAGGACAAAGTAGGGATCGTTACTTTCAGCACACTGCTGCGGTAACTATTCCTGCTGATAATCCGCCTACACAACATCAACAACCGCAACAACAGCGTCAACCATTTCAACAGAGGCCACAGAGGGCTGGGTATCAAGTCAGGGGAAGAATGAATGATCGACAATTTGATAGGCCACCTGTGACCTATTCATTCCTGTTGAAAAAGTTGAAGGACTTGGGGTTGGTACAGTTGAGAACTTTGGCTCCTTTGAGACCTGATCAGAGGCCAGCCAGTTTTGATGAGAATGCCAAATGTGAATTTCATTCGGGTGCCCCAGGGCATAACGTGGAAAACTGCAAAGCTTTTAAGCATGTGGTTCAAGACCTGGTGGATTCCAAGGCGATCAACTTTGCACCATCTCCCAATGTGAATGCTAATCCCATGTCTGGGCATGGTCAAATGGGGGTGAATGCAATTTCTGAGGAAAGCAAAATTGGGTTATTGTCTGTTGACCAGTTGAAGACTCCGTTGGCTGAGGTCAAGAGGCAGTTGTTGTTGAATGGGGTCTTTCCGGGCTGTGGTGATGGTTGTGCTGCGTGCACTGTTACTTCTGAGGGGTGTATATTGTTGAGAGAGGCTATCCAGAGGCTGATGGACGAAGGAAGCCTCAGGTTTGAGAAGGCTGGTTTGGGGAAGGAACATGGTGGGGTGTATATTGTTGAGAGAGGCTATCCAGAGACTATTTACTTCGACCCGGTTGATTTGTCAACTCTGGCTGAGGCGGCTCCAGTTACTATCACGGTACCTGGGCCGATTCCTTATGACAAAGATGATACCGTGCCGTGGCATTATGGTGGGGAAGTTTATTGTAATGGAGAGAAAGTGGAGGACCAAGCTGCAAGTGAAACCACCGTTTCAAAGGTGGATAATGCCGAACCTAGTGGTTTCACTCGTAGTGGGAGGTTGTTTGCTCCGGACGCTTTGAGGGGTGGGGAAGGAGAAAAAGAAAAGAAAGAAAAGGCCGAGGCTTTAGCCAGGGCAAAAGGAAAACAAGCAATAATCAATGAAGGTACTCCAGTGGTGACACCGGCGCCTGGTGGGTCGGAGAGAGAGCTGGATGATGAAGCGGAGGAATTTTTAAGAATCATCAAGAAGTCTGAGTACAAACTTGTTGACCATCTGCAGCAGACTCCATCCAAGATCTCGATCTTGTCGCTATTGCTGAGCTCTGAGGGGCATAGAGAGGCTTTGCTGAAAATTCTGAAGAGAGCCTATGTTCCTCAGGAGATAACGATTAATCAGTTGGAGACGGTGGTGTCTAATGTTCATGCCAGCCATGGGCTGGGTTTCACCGATATGGATCTGACTGTGGATGGGAGGAATCATAATCGGGCTTTACACATTGCGATGGAATGTAAAGGGGCCTTGCTTTCGCACGTGTTGGTTGATACCGGCTCCTCATTAAATGTGTTGCCAAAGAAGGCCTTGGCGAAGCTGAATTGTGAAGGGTTAATCCTGACCCCACTGACCTGATAGTAAGGGCTTTTGATGGTTCAAAGCGGGCGGTGTTCGGAGAGGTTGAGCTCCCGGTGAAGATCGGACCTGAGGTGTTTAAGTCGGTATTCTATGTCATGGATATTCAGCCGGCATACAGTTGCCTGTTGGGTCGCCCATGGATTCATGCTGCTGGGGCAGTGACTTCGACTTTGCACCAGAAGCTAAAGTATATATGGGACGGGCAGGTCGTCACCGTATGTGGAGAGGAAGACATCTTCGTCAGCCACCTGTCATCGTTCAAATACGTGGAAATGGACGGTGAGATATGGGAGACCCCGAGTCAAGCATTCGAAACCGTTAAGGTGGAGAATGCTCTTTTTGCAAAAGAGGAGGAAAAGCCGTCCATTTCTTCATATAAGCAGGCCGCTGAGGTGGTGAAGAGTGGGGAAGCTCCTGGTTGGGGGAAGATGATGGACATCTCCGCCAAGAAATACCGCTTTGGAGTGGGTTATCAGCCGGGCCGAGGTTCGTCAGGACAAGGCAGAGGACGCCGTACATCGTTCACATTCACCAGTGCTGGAATGCTGGATCCAAATCACATCTGTATGATGGATGGAGAAGTTGACAGTGACTGTGAAATGGATCAGTGGATAAAGCCGTGCGCACCAGGGATGGGAGTCCAAAACTGGAAGGCTGAAAAGATCATCACTGTCACTCTGCTCGAAGAGTAATATTTTCCTGTTTTCGATTTTATTTGCATGGAAGCCATACGTTTTGCCCGAGACGTAATGGTTCATTGTAAGGGCCACCTCATGTTTCATTTTGCAAATTTGCATCATAAATAAAAGGATGTTTTTCAATTAAAAGCGGTGTTCCCTGTTTTTCATTTATTTTTGCAGTTTAAAAACAAAAAAATAAAAATGGCAATGTTTTCATTTTCCTTTTCAATTTGTCTCGCTCCGGTTCTAAAGCAATGCATGAATCCACATTCATGCAGATGCGATTTCTCGCCAGATCTCATTGATAACAATCCTGTTACACCCTCATATGACTTCGACAATCCGATCTATCATGCCGAAGAAGAAGGCGAAGAAGATTGTGAACTGCCAGGGGAATTAGTCAGGTTGTTGAAACAAGAGGAGAAGGTGATTCAGCCGCATGAGGAGCAAATTGAGGTTGTGAATCTGGGTACCGACGAGGTCAAGAAAGAAGTGAAAATCGGGGCTGCTTTGGAGGAAAGTGTTAAGAGCAGAATGGTAGCACTGTTAAAAGAGTATGTCGACATCTTTGCCTGGTCTTATCAAGATATGCCAGGGTTGGATACCGATATCGTTGTGCACAAGCTACCGTTGAGAGCAGATTGTCCTCCAGTGAAGCAGAAGTTGCGCAGAACTCGACTTGAGATGGCCATGAAAATTAAGGAGGAGGTGCAGAAGCAGTGGGATGCTGGTTTCCTTGCTGTCACTAATTATCCGCCTTGGGTCCCGAACATTGTGTCGGTGCCGAAGAAAGATGGGAAGGTGAGAATGTGTGTGGACTACCGGGATCTGAACAGAGCTAGTCCGAAAGATGATTTCCCGCTACCTCATATTGATGTGTTGATAGATAATACAGCTCAGTTCTCGGTGTTTTCCTTCATGGATGGCTTTTCTGGCTATAATCAAATCAAAATGTCGCCAGATGATATGGAGAAAACAACGTTCATCACACCGTGGGGCACTTTTTGTTATAAGGTGATGCCATTCGGTCTCAAGAACGCCGGTGCTACTTATCAGAGAGCCATGGTGACTTTGTTTCATGATATGATTCATCATGAAATTGAATGCTATGTTGATGACATGATAGCAAAGTCCCAGACAGAAGAGGGGCATTTGGTAGATCTGGCCAAGTTGTTTGACCGGCTGAGACAATTCAGACTGAGGTTGAATCCGAATAAGTGCACTTTCGGAGTGCGGTCCGGTAAATTGCTGGGGTTCATTGTAAGTGAGAAAGGAATCGAGGTTGATCCTGCTAAAGTAAAAGCAATAAGAGAAATGCTTGAACCGAGAACGGAGAAAGAGGTTCGTGGTTTCTTAGGTAGATTGAACTACATTTCACGGTTCATATCTCATCTAACAGCCACGTGTGAACCGATATTCAAGTTGCTGAGAAAAGATCAAACGGTCAGGTGGAATAATGATTGCCAAGCGGCATTTGAAAAGATAAAAGAATATTTGCAGGAGCCTCCGATTCTGATGCCTCCTGTGGAGGGACGACCGTTAATTCTGTACTTGACGGTCCTCGAGGGGTCTATGGGGTGTGTACTGGGGCAGCATGACGAGTCTGGTCGAAAAGAGCATGCCATATACTACCTTAGCAAAAAGTTTACCGACTGTGAAACAAGATATTCACTGCTCGAGAAAACTTGTTGTGCTTTGGTCTGGGCTGCTCGCCGACTGAGGCAGTATATGCTGGTCCATACCACTTTGTTGATTTCCAAGATGGATCCAATCAAGTACATTTTTGAAAAGCCAGCATTGACCGGACGGGTTGTGAGGGGGCAAATGATTTTGACTGAATATGATATACAGTATACCTCTCAGAAAGCAATCAAGGGGAGTGTATTGTCTGATTACCTCGCTCAGCAACCCATTGAGGATTATTAACTGATGAAGTTTGAGTTCCCTGATGAGGACATCATGTTTCTCAAATCGAAAGATTGTGAGGAACCAATCCCGGAGGAGGGGCCTGACCCTGAATCCGAATGGATTTTGATGTTTGATGGGGCCGTTAACGTGAATGGTAGCGGAGTGGGTGCTGTTTTGGTTACGCCGAAAGGATCCCACATTCCTTTTGCTGCCCGGCTAACATTTGAGTGCACCAACAACGTGGCTGAATACGAAGCTTATATCTTGGGGATTGAAGAGGCGATTGATTTGAGGATCAAGAACCTTGTTATATATGGAGATTCAGCTTTGGTTGTGAATCAGGTTAACGGAAAATGGTATACGCATCAGTCTCATTTAATTCCATATCGGGATTATACGAGGAGATTGTTGATGTTTTTCACCAAGGTGAAGATGCATCATGTGCCGAGAGAAGAGAATCCGTTGGCAGATGCTTTGGCTACTCTGGCCGCCTTGATTAAGGTGCAGTGGTGGAACCAGTTCCCCAGTGTTGAGGTGGGACGTCTGGATAGACCGGCTTATGTGTTTGTTGTTGACACAGCGCCGAATGATGAGAAGCCGTGGTATTTCGATATCAAGCGCTATCTGGAGACTCAAGAGTATCCTGAAGGAGCATCCAAGAAGGATCGAAAGACTCTGCGGAGGTTGGCCATGGTGTTCTACTTGAATAAGGATGGGGTTTTGTACAAGAGGAATTTCGATTGGGTTCTGCTCAGATGTGTTGATGATAAAGAAGCAAGCCAATTGATGAGAGAGGTTCACGAAGGGTCGTTCGGTACCCATGCCAGTGGGAATGCAATGGTGAAGAAGCTGCTGAGGGCAGGTTATTATTGGATGAAAATGGAGGCCCAATGTTTCAATTTTGTGCGGAAGTGTCATAAATGCCAGATTTATGCTGACAAGGTGCACGTGCCTCCAAATCCGTTGAGTTTGATGTCGTCTCCGTGGCCGTTTGCTATGTGGGGCATTGATATGATTGGAAAGATAGAGCCTACGGCTTCGAATGGACATCGGTTCATACTAGTGGCTATTGATTACTTCACCAAGTGGGTGGAAGCAGCCTCTTATGCGAATGTGACGAAGCAGGTCGTTGCCAGATTCCTGAAGAGAGACATCATTTGCAGATATGGGGTTCCCGAGAGAATCATTACTGATAATGGTTCTAATTTGAATAATAAGATGATGGCAGAGCTGTGCCGGGAATTCAAGATCGAGCATCACAATTCTTCTCCTTATCGTCCGAAGATGAATGGGGTGGTTGAGGTAGCCAATAAGAATATAAAGAAGATTGTGCAGAAGATGGTTGTGACCTATAAGGACTGGCATGAGATGTTGCCGTTTGCATTGCATGGGTATCGAACTTCAGTGCGTACATCTACTGGGGCAACGCCTTTCTCGTTGGTATATGGAATGGAAGCCGTGCTACCGGTTGAGGTTCAAATTCCCTCTTTGAGAGTCCTGATGGACGTGAAGTTGCAAGAGGCTGAATGGGTAAGTGTAGCGGTGTATTCGTCGCTATATGATCTATTGGTTAAATCATAAGCAAAACATACAATGAATTCGAGTCGCCACCGCACTTTTATTTATCCAAAGGACTGGCTAAAAAGCGAACAAAAGCCTAAGAAGTTTTACACATAGAAAACTAATGAAAAAGATCAGAGAGTCTGGGTAAGGGGTAAATTACGCAATGGGAAGGTGTTAGGCACCCACTACGTCCTAGGTCCTAGGGAGCCCTTTTCACACTTGTTGTATAAAATTGTTATTTGTTATAAAATATTTATTGTGCAAACATGATTGGGATGATGAGAAAAGAATATACAATTTTATTATTTTTGTGTTCGAACGGATGAACCCGTTGCCTACGTACCTTCCATCAAAGGTAAGGATCAAAACGCCGTAGTTCGGCTAAAAGATTTCCAAAAGTTAGTGAGTTCAATTTTAAACAATAGCACTGAGGCTCTTCATTATCAATGGGAGAAAACTCGACCAAGACCAACATCCACCATGCGAGGATAGCTTCGACGTACTAGAGGGGTTAACCCTGTTTTCAGTACGGAAGTCTTATAGTCGACTCACTAAGGATAGGGTGAGGTTTATATCAACCACAATGATAATTGAAACCTATGGCTAATGTGTGAAAAGATTAACAATGGACAAAGCCAAAACAGTTGAATGGGTGAAGTTAATTGATTGTGATTATGAAAGTAGAGTCAAAGTATGATTAAGATTGATTCAAAAGAAGTGTTATGAAATGGAGTTTGAAAAAAGTCAAGGACTTGGGGTCCAGGTTTTTAATTTGAAAAGCATGAAGATGTTTGCACAATATCTATCTCAAGTTTGAAAGTAATGTGTGAAAAGGTTTAGGACATAATGGGAATGAATGGATGAAGATGGATTGTAAAACTTCCTAGGAGGTTCACTTCTTGAAATCATATAGAAGATGATTCAAGTGTGTCCTTTGGAATAGACAATAAGCAAACAAATGATACCGGATGCCACTCAATGGACTTACTCCAATCTCACAAACAAAAGCGGATACCGGATACCAATAGATGGATTTACACCAATCTCCTAAACAAAGAAACAAGGATGTCGGAAGCCAATAGATGGACTTATTCCAATCTCCCTAAACAAAACGAAACTTGGATACCGGATGCCAATCTGTCTGGGCTTATACCAATATCCAACATATGATCATAGGAAAGCAAATGCCAAATTACACGGGCTTACAATTGCATCCTCACATACAATCAAACAATGCAACAAATGATCATAGGAAAGCAAATGCCAACTTACAGGGACTTACAATTGCATCCTCACATACAATCAAACAAATGCATCAAGCAAAGATAAGATGAGTGGCCAATGAAATGGTCTTATACACACTTCCATATCATAGGAACAATGGCCAATGGATGGTCTTACAATTGTCCTCAATGGGCAAACAACAAAGATATGTCACAGAGACAAATGAAATGATCATGCACTAATGAGCAATTAATGATGATGATAAATGCATAAAGCATACAAGCAAACATGTGCATATGAGGTAAGCAATCAATCAATGAAGTCATTCAGCACACACTATAACCAAACAATGAGGCTCATACAAAGGGTTAGGCATTGAAGCCAACTGGAATAGGGTTAATGGTGCTCTTAACCTTGCCATTGAGGGGCTAAGGTGAAGCAGATGAAAAGGTATGAGGGGTGTGCCTCATTGCTCTTATCCCTGGCCGGGGAGAGCATTTGAATATCAGAAGGTGTGGGAGTTCAGAAAGTAGGAACTCTCTCCACAGATTATTGACTCAATAGATCTTGGGTTTGGATCTCAATGCTAAAACCATGTGATGGGAGCAAGGAGAAGACTCACAGAATAGTGGGAGATAGACTACATATCTCTTATATCCACCAATTGCCTTATTTGAAGGATTTTTCCTGCTTGGGACAAAAGTAAACACACACAAGCATTGCCTCTTAAGGAGGACTTCAGACAGTTGCCTGGCCAAGTAACAGGCCAGGTCTTCCAGACTACATGAAGAAAAGGGATTATACCTCAATGCAAATTGCTATTAAGCAAAGCAAAGCAAGTTCTTAAAGAACTAAGCAACTAAAGGTACCTGAAACCAGTCAAACAGAATCAGTACACAACTCAAAGTTTAAATCAAAAGGAGATAAAGATCAACAGTCAACACAATCAGTTAAGTGTGCAATGCATAAAGCTCAAGGAATGTGAGCCAAGCAACCTACAAAACAAACAAGTTAGTCATGATAATCAAATCAAGCTCAATCAATTTGTAATGATCTCTTTGAAACATTTGTTGCTTAACCTGAAAACATGAACTCAAACATGAGCAACAGGACCACTAGGACAAGCCTAGGGTCAAAAGGGGATGAGAAAGTCAAAACAGCAAGTGAAGTCCAATCAAAATCATATTCAAACAATCAAGAAGTAAACTCAATTGGTTCCATGTTCATATCATTCATCATCATGATTTCATAAACAAATTAGGTCAAAGCATGGCATATGGAAGCTCATAGAAGTCAACAGCAAGACCTAACTCAAAACCAATCATAAACATTTCAATAAATCATCAAATAATTCATGATCAAACATAACCCATAGCATGATAAGCATATCAAATTTCAGCTCATTTGGATCAAGGGAAGTTGGTCAATGAAAATCAGAAAGGCAAGGCAAGTTCAAGCATGCTCAAAGAAGTCAACCAAACATGTACCAACTTCAATAAATCATAAATCGATTACAACATATGAGAAATGAATGGGATCAAAACCATGGCAAAGTTTAAGAGGTCTATTAATCACATGTCAAATTTCAAGTTCATCCAATTAAGTATGAGAATTTCACAAACAATATGAGAACATGTGTCACAAAAAGTCAACATATGACCAAACAGGGAAGAAAATCCCAAACAAATAGGAAATGCCATAAATAATTCCAGAAACATTCACATGTAAACTAGACACCCACAAGTACATTCATGCAAAAAATCAAACCAATTTGAGTTCAAGAAGCATGGTATTCAAAATCATGAAGTTGGACATCAATGGTGTGACACAAATTGTCACACCCTAATTCAAAAAATCATAACTCACAAACCAGCAATGGTAAATTCACAAACTCTACACCAAAATCACCATGAATGTGTCTAGTTTAAGCACAAAAAATTTCAAAGGCATTGGATAAAGCATCATCATTTCACAATTGATTTGGCAAAGTGTACAAAAAATGGACACATGAACAAAACCCTAGCACAATTAAAAATCCATCCATGCCAAAATTCAGGAAAAATCATGATAAAAAACTAGAGATCATACAGAGCATTTTGCAAAAAGTCCCATGAATTTTGGATCAAAGATGAATGTGCTATGAATTTTGTAAAATTGTGATCAAAATGAAATAATTATTGAAGAAAATAACATGAATTAATGGTTTAATGCCACGGAATGGCATTTTTGAAATTATGTGGAACTATAAGTGAAACGCAGCGCATTGAACAGAGGCGTGGCAACCGGCTATTGGTCATGGGCAATGGTACAGTGCAACAGCATGCATAACACGTTCCAATCAAAATTCTGGGAATGAAGAACTAGGGTTTATGTGTACAGTAGCAACATTCATCTTCTTCATCAATCGTGAAAAATTTTCTTGCCCAGAAATGGAAATCAAACATATCACTCGACTCATCTAACAACACACATCCATAATCCAACAATCATTTATCCTAAATCGAGCTAGCATGGAAGAACTAAGAACAAACATATTCATATATGAAACTTTGAATCCATGTATCTCTCTCATTATGCAACCATTTTTAATGACTCAAAGCTCAAAACAATCAGCAGGGCAAGATCTACATAAGGCATAGCATGATTTTGAAAAATGAGAGATTCGAAATCTTACCAAAGTTGGAGAACAGTTGTGATTCAATGGTTGTTTGGTTGTTTAAGGCTGAAACAGATGAAGCTTCAAGTTCCAGATGATGAATGGAGCACGAGTTTTAGCTCAACAAAGCTTGAAATGGCTCAAGATGAAATCTGCCATGGATGTGCTTCTTCAAAACAGTAATGGATTCCTTGCTTACAGCTGGGATTTGATGCTTGTAAAAGGGTCCAAGATGATGGTGAATGATGAAGCAACCAAGGCTAGCTCATATTCTTTGGCATTTTTTCAGAAAAGTCTCAAAATGAAGAACATGAGAAATTGAGAGAAATGGAATTTTCTGTTTGTGAATAGTGGCTGCTAGGGTTTTCCAACAGAAAATGGAGAATATATATGCTGTTTAAGGTTTGTATTAGTTGGTTAATGGAAATGTTAAGCACAATTTGCATAATGAGTGTTTTTTGCTAATTTGTGCATTTCCACTCAAATGACATGCCCATGTGCTAACAGCTGCGAATTGGGCCTTTGGACAAACTCAAAACATGATTTCTGATCAATTGCAAGTGGTAAAAATGGTTGGAATTGGTTATTTTGAAAACTCATTTTTTCACCTCACTTAATTAATTCAAGCCACTTCCAAAAATGCCATTTTGATTGGTGAACTTTTGGTGAATTGTGATGAAAGATTTGGAAAGAGGGCATCAAATATGACTTGTAGCAAAAAACCCCACCCAATTTGGCCAAATGGTTTGGAAGATATGGCCTTTTGAAGTTCAAATATTTTTGAGAATGATTTGATCATAACTTGCCAACCATAAATGGGAATTGAGTGTTCTTGGACTTTTTGGAAATGGGAGAACAAGATCTTCAACTTCCATGTTGGGAAAAAATTCATTTGAAGCTTGTATGATGATGTAATGTGGAGGAGAAGAAGTTTCCATTTTTGGCAAATTCCAATTACAGGTCAACTTTCTATTTTTGGAAATTTCTTGTCTGACTTTATTTTCTTCACTGTAGATGCTTGACATGTTGTATGAGGCTTATATGGGCATGAATGAGACCTCTCAGATCAATTCCCACCATCAAATCACTGATTAAATGGACAGTTGACCAACAGTTGACTTTTCTAGGGTTTGGTTGATTGAACCATGTTCTGATGAATTCCAAGCCCTAATCCCTTGAGATCTTGATTCCAAATGATATCACAAGTCATATGAACTCTTGATGATTGATCATGGTGCCCAAATTCTTCAAGAATGGCCACCATCCACTGTTTAATGGCTGATTTGACTGTTTGACTGATGATTGCTTCAGCTGCAAGTAACATGGTTAGATGACAATATTTTTGTACTTTTGGTTAGTAAACAAATGAAAAGCAATGATATACAAATGCAAAACATGCTTGGTGATCAAGAACCACACTCACTAGGTGACCCACCCACTAGGAGGGAAGCTAGGGCATGCAATGATCCTTGAGGCCATGGTATGATATGATATGGGCCATGAGGGATCTTAGGGCCAAAATTGGGGTCTTACAGTAAGGACTCGGTACGAAGAGTTAAGCCTGATTGAGGAAAAGAGGCTGGCAGCCAACTGTCATGGGCAGTTGTACCAACAAAGGATGAAGTGTGCTTTTGACCGAAAGGTGCGACCTCGTGTGTATCACGTAGGTGATATGGTGCTGAAAAGGATCCTTCCTCCTCAAAACGATCGAAGGGGCAAATGGACACCCAATTATGAAGGTCCATTCGTGGTCAAGAAGGTCTTCTCTGGAGGAGCCTTGTTGTTAACGACCATGGATGGCGAGGATTTTCCATCCCCTGTGAATGCGGACGCAGTTAAAAAATACTTCGTGTAAAGAGACCCGCTGGACGAAAAGAATAAAATAGTCCAGGCAAAAATGGGCATCCCGGCGAACCGAAAAAAGAAAAGGTTCGGGCAAAAATTAGGGATAAAAAAAAAATTGTACACCCGGCAAGTCGAAAACCTGAAAAGGCGGCTTGGGCAAAAAGGGGTATCCCGGTGGACTGAAAACCCGAAAGGGCGGTCCAGGCAAAAGAGGGATTGAAACGAGCAAGTGCGTTTGGCATGATCGTTTGTACTTTGGATATGACATGGATAATACCCGGTAGGGATCGGTCGGAAACGTCTTGTTCAGAAGGTAGAAAGCAAGGAGAGTCTGAGGACATATGGGGTGTAACCGAGTTGGAACTCGATGAGATCATGGGTTTCACATTGCCATTAGGATAAATTTTTCCTTTTGTGCGTAATTACCTCTTTTCAGGAATTGCTTCCTTTGTATTGCTCAGTTTTGAGCCACACCTTTTCAATCAATAAAATGCATATTCAGTCAAATAACTTTGTTTTTGTTTTTCATTACCGCTTTGATTGCAAAAACATCCAATTGTTTGTGATAAAGAATCTTTGCATTTTAAGACATCCAGGTCCCTTCCAATGCATGCTTATAAGATTGAAAATTTGAAATCTTATTCGGTAGGTTGAGTGACCCAAGTGTTGAAATCTTGACCCGCCTGGGGCACGATTTTATCTAACGATCTCTTTTGCAGGTACTGTTAGATCTTTTCACTCACTTGCAGGTTGTGATGTGGAAGCTGTTTGACGAAAGATCCCCGTGGAGTCCGATCGGGGACGAATGGATGGAGAAATGGTGAAAAAGGTGGCGAAAGACGTACGACGATCCTGGATATTAATCAAGAAGACTCTTCAAAGTCTGAAATTGGAAAGTCTGTATCAATCCCAGGAGTTCGTTCTCTGTAGAATACGGGGCAGTCGAGAATACAAGGTGATGAATCAGAAAAGTCCAGACGAGTCTGGGAGTTCTCAAAATTGGAAATCTGACAGTGAATTTAGACGGGGACTACCAAGGTTCGACGAGTCGACAAGTGTTCAGTGTCAAGAATTTCCTCATCTCCCCCAAGCAGAGTCGGGATAACTGATTCCCCAACAGATTCAAGGTCTGTGGCTTCCCTAGCAGGGTCAGGATGGTTATCTCCCCAACAGGTTGTAGCTTGGTGTTTCCTCAGCAGCCAGGCCCGAAGGTTGCTGTTTCCCAGCGGAGGTATCTGTGGGTGGCAATTTCTCCAAGCAGAGTCGGGATTGTTGTATCCCCAGCAAGTCAGAGACCGTTGTTTCCCCACAGAGTGCATTGGTGGATTCTTCCCCAGTGATGTCCCCAAGCGGATCGGGTGCAGAGGAGGTTTTCCCCGCCAAGAGTTGCCTTTTCCCCGCAGCAGTGTTATTCCCCAGCAGGGTGGAGAGTGGAGTGTTGTCGAGTTCCTCAGCAGAGTGCCTCGAGCTCCCCAGCAGAGTCCCTTGAGGGGGATACCTTTTTATACATTCATCATGTAGATAAGCATAGCATATTGCATAATAAATCGCGTAGCATTTCCATGATTATGAAGCATTACGCTGAAAAATCAATCATGCATCATTATTGCAAGCATAAGCTAGTCTCAAACCGTGGTTACTGTTTGAGAGGTTGTTTCGCCCGAAGGTGAAGATGTGCTCCGAGGAGTTTTGGCATCGTGATTCCAGTCAAAAGGTATTCCCCAGTAGTGCGATATTGGAGGAAGGGTTTCTGTCGGGCGGAGATGGAATAATAATCCAGGAAGTTTCGGGGTCCAAAAAGTAAAGAAAAGAGAAAGAATAATCCCCAGCTGAATGCAAAGTGTTCGTTGGCTAGGGTTGAATAGAAGATAGCCAGTTCGTGGCTTGTTGTCCCCAGCATGGGTCGTTGTCACGTGCGCCGACTCATTTATCACTATTCCTTTTGCCGACGCTGACAGGCATGGAAGTTTTCCGGTGCTCAGACCGGGGTGGGTATTCAGACCAAAATTTCCGATTTTCAGATCGAAGAAGTTTCCAACAATCAGGTTGAAGAACTTGTGGCACTCAGGCCGGTTTCCGATTTTCAGATCGAAGAAGTTTCCAACAATCAGGTTGAAGAACTTGTGGCACTCAGGCCGGTTTCCGATTTTCAGATCGAAGAAGTTTCCAACAATCAGGTTGAAGTACTTGTGGCATTGAGGCCAAGTTTCCGGTATTCAGACCGAAGTGGTGTTCAGACCAAGGTGGCATTCAGGCAAGGTTTTGGGCATTCAGGCCAATCTCTCGGTATTCAGACCGATATCAATATGCACATACTATGATGTTCAGTGTTCAGACTGATGAGTGGCGTTCAGGCCATGGTTATTCCTGTGTTACCATTTATTTTGGTATATAGGTCGACATTCTGTTCCGGTGATCAGGCCGACTGTCTCCGTACCAGACGGGTTCTTCTTTTAAGATCGCTTCTTTGCCGATTCTGACAGGCATTGATTATTTTCCAATCAGAGTGCAAATTGTTCGTCTGTTCTTGGTATTCAATCACTCTTCACCCTGATCATCTGAAAGCCGAGGCTATTCATATCGACAGGTTCACAGTGGATTGAATAGGGGCAGCTGTAACACCTCAAAATTTGCCCTCCTCTCTTAGGACTAACTTTGCATATTGCATTTCATTTTGTAGGCCATTAGTCATTGCATCTTTGCATACCATGAGAAATAAACAAGTCATCCTCCTAAGTCTTGATCAGAAGATAAAGAGGTTAAAAGATTCAAGCCTGAGGGTCTCAAGAATTGATCACTAATCATCTGAGGGTTTGTGCTTCAAATTAGGGTTTCTTGGTTCCTCAAGGAGGTTGATCTTTATCTTGGTTGAAATGGTATATCATCATCATCATGGTCTTATCATCACCAAGAGATTCATTGTGCTTGATCAGTTCCTTGAGAATTAGGGTTTTGACCTCTGGTCAACCCTAATCATCTGCATTGTGCCAATCAGGGCTTGTCAAGGAGATGAGGTTTTCATGGAGATGGGGATCATCATATGGTTTTATTGAGCTTGTGGAAGCTAGGGTTTCATTTTGGAGCCATGTCATCAGGAGATTGAGGCTCAAGCTCACCAGTCAAGCTGAAATTCATCTATCAACTGAAAAAGTCAACCACAAGTCAACTGATGGATTTGGAGGTGGGAGATGGTTAGAGAGACTTCATTCATGTCAATACAAGTTCCATTTGGCATTTCAAACATCAACATTGAAGAAAATAAAGTCAGGACAAAACTTTCCAAAAATAGTAAGTGACCTGTAATTTCAAATTGCCAAAAATGGAAAGGTTTTCTCCTCAAGATTACATGTCCAAGAAAGCTTCAAATGAGATTTTTTCCAACGTGAAAGTTGAAGATCTTGCTCTCTCATTTCCAAAAAGTCCAAGAACATGAATTTCTCATGTATGGTTGAGCAGATATGGATCAATCTTGGTCAAATGAATTTGAACTTCACAAGTGCATAACTTTTGAACCAAAAGGCCAAATGGAGTGGTTCTTTTTGTAACATTCCTATTTTGACATGCTCTATCCAATTCATGCATCATGAACCATGCATTTCCATTACAAAAAATTTGGACTTTTCATTTGAAATTTGGAGGGAAAATTACAATTCAAAAATTATGCATTGGTTTCACTTGCTACCACTTGCATTTGCCTCCAAACCATATTTCAATTGAATTAAGCTCATAAAACATGCACTGTAGCATCTACTTCATGCACATGAGGGTGAATTTCCAATTTGCCATAACACTTGCATTTCACTAATACACTTGCATTTGCCTAATCATGATTGGCAAACATGTTTAACAGACCATATATATTGCAAATCATAACAGAAAATGTGGTTAGCATAACAGAATTCTGAAATCTAGATCTAGATCCAAAAACTTCACATTTTTTCCTCTCAACTTTTCTCCAATTTTCTTCACAAACATAGCATTGTTCTTGATCAAAGCATGATCCATAAGCATAATTGAGTGTGTTTGAAGCAAGATTGCAAGGATTTTCGAGCTGATTGAGGACTGTTGCAAGCTACCTCCATCAATGGCAATTGAAGATTCCAGCTAGATCGTGCATGTTCAACACTCAAACCTTCATCCAAATCATCATATGAGAGCTGAGGAACTTCTGTTTGTGCCTTGCAAAGCTTGAATCCACGTGTTTCACTTCTGCCATTCCATTAAGGTTAGAATTCGACTTGCATGATTCTTGAAATTGATGTATGCATGTTGTAGATCTTCCATTGGTGGTTATGCTGCAATTTAAATCATTGAAATCCATGCTGAAATGAAGTAGTTATAGTGATTAGAAGTTTGATGTGCAAAGCTTAATCCATTCGAATCTTTGAACCTAGGACGAATTAGGTTAAACCAAGCCTGGCATGATGTTGTACGTTGAGAGATGAGTGCAATGGTGTAATCATTTGTTATTTTTGGTACAAAAGTTCTTGAGCTGATGAACGCGCATGAAGGATGATGAACGCGTTAGGGTTTTGGCTCCAGAATGCGTTTTGATCCATTTTAGCATTGCTTGCATGTGTTGTGGTGTTAATTGCTCATGTATTGGACCACATGTCCATGGTGCTTTAAGTGAAACAGTGAGTTTCACACTGTAGCGCGCGCTAGTTCAAATATATACACACTTCGATTCCAGCCGAGGGATATTTCAAACCAGGCCTTGGCATTTTAGTTCATTCTTCTATCCATGTTCATGTATCCTTGCTTCATTGATTTTAATTTTTTCACTTACTTCAAAAATTCATAAGTTCATGGATATTGATCCAAATTGCCTGGAATTTTTTGCATGATGATCCTCATGATGTCTAGTATTTTATGAATATTTTTCCAGAAATTGTGCACGCATGAATTTTGTTTTGGCTTAGGGATTGTGTATGTATGTGCTTTCTTGACCTACCTTGCCAAAAGCTTCATGAAATGATGAGATTTTATCCTATGAACTTGAAACTTTGCATGCTTAAAATAGACATCCTAATGGTCATTTTGGTATAGAGTTTGTATTTTTCCCATTTCTGGTTGATGAGATATGATCTTTTGAATGTAGGTGTGACAATGTGTGTCACACCTTTGCTTGCTTGACTTGTTGATTTTCATTACCATGCCAAATAAATGCCAATTGATATGAATTTTTGCATGATGATACTCCTGGATGTTAGGATTGCTTGTGAATCTTTATGGAATTTTTGGATGCATTTATGATTTGTTTGGGATTTTCTTCGCTGGTTGGTCATTCGTGGACTTTTGGATAGTCATGAACTTTAATGATTTGTGAAATGCTTGATGTTTATCATATGAACTTGAAATTTTGCACATTGATTCTAGACACTTTGAAGTTTGTTGTGGCTTTGATTGAATGTTTTTATCATGTGTGGATTATGTTTTAGGCTTGTGTGAAGTGGATGTATGAAATTGTGCCCTAATTGAGCTTGTTTTTCCTTGCCTTGCCTTATGGAATTTATTTTCCATGCTTACACTTGTCCAAATGCCTTGATTTTTGGTGTGTTGATCATGTGATGTGTCCTGTTTAGCCATGATTTTTCTTGGGATTTATTGAATCATTTTTGAGTTAATGTGGATTGGTTCATTCTGTTTGCTTCAATGAGCTTTCAACTTGCATGCTTTGCCTCATTTGACTTGTGAAATGATTTTGGTTGATGATATTGACATGGGACCAATTGGATGATGTTCTAATTTAATGAGCTTGATTTATGTCAATTTTCATGTTCTGTTTTGAATTATTTCTCCCTCTTTGACCCTAGGCCTTGTCCTAGTGGTTTGCTTCTCATGTTTGAGCTTGGTTTGCAGGTTAAGAAGCATATGGCTATGAGGGAATTGATTCACTTGCTTGAGTTGAATAATTAGTCAATGTTGAACTAATCTTGAGTTTGTTTTGTAGGTTGATGCCAAGTCATTTGTGTTGAGCACATTGGCTTGTGACTTGCATTGTTGTTTGACTGTGTACAGCCATTGACTTGTCTGTTTGACTTTTTGAGTTGTGTACTGATTATGTTAGATTGTTTTCAGGTACATTAGTTGCTATAGTTCTTTTGAACTTGATTTTGCTGTTGCTTGGTTGCTTAACCAATTGAGGTATAACTCACTGACTTCATGTAGTCTGGAAGACCTGTCCTGTTACTTGGGCAGGCACCTGTCTGAAGCCTTCCTTAAGAGGCAATGCTTGTGTATGTTTATCTTTATGCCAAGCAGGAAAAGACCTTTGATAAGTCAATTGGCAGATACAAGAGATGTGCAATCCATCTCCTGCTATTCTGTGTGTCATCCCTTTGCTCACACAACTGGTGTTGATGCATTGTGGATATTAACCCAAGATCTATGTTGAGTCAGTCATATGTGTAGAAGGGTTCCAACTTTCTGAACCCACACATTCCTTTGTCTAAAGCTCTCCCAGGCCAGGGATAAGAGCTGTGAGGCACACCCCTCACTTCCCATTTCATCTGCTTCACCCTAACTCTCAATGTTAGGGTTAAGAGCTAACATCACCCGATTACAGTTGGCTTGTGCTTCACAGCCTAACCCTTGTGTGAGCCCACTTTGTTTGTATATAGTGTGTGTTAATTGTGCTTGTATGCTTTGCTTTGCCTGTTTAGGATAGCTTGCTGCCTGTTCAAGTTAGATAGAAAACTCAACCTAAGACCATTGTGGAATTCATGATAACTATTAGGCTCGAGTCAGTCTCCCTTTTAGTTTGTCATTTCCCAGTCTCTGGTTAGGAGAAAGTTTCTCCCCTGTTAAGGGGAACTACGTTGCCCTGATCCTCATACCAGATGAGGTACGTAGGCAGGAGATCATACGAGATCTCTCCGGGCACCCTTTTTCTTTTTTTGTGTGTGTTTGCTTGACAGTTGCTAGGCTCGAGTGCCAGACTCCTTAGTAACTTGTTGTCTATTTGGTTCCTTCTTGTGTGTGTTAGGAGATGGATGTAAGCCCAACGATTGGCATTTCGTATCCTATTGTCGTGTGCTTGGAGTCCGATGTAAGTCCAGCAATTGGCATTTGGTTTCCAGTGTGGGTTTGTTTGGTTCGGAGTCTGATGTAAGTCCAGCGATTGGCATTCGGTTTCCATGTTTGCCTGTGTGCGTGTGTTTTGTTTCGGCGTGCGTGAGCCGAACTACGGTAGCTCTGATTCTCATTCCAGATGAGATACGTAGGCATAGGATGCGATATCCTAGCGAGCCCTCTCCCCTCTTCTCCCACCTGTGTTGTTTCCAGTGTGTGTGTGTGTGTGATGTTTGTGAGCAACTTCTGTTTTAGCAACCTTTTTCTTTCCTTTTGAGTGTGGATCCCGTCGAGTACGAAGGATGCGTAGGGGTGCTAATACCTTCCCTTTGCATAATCGACTCCCGATCCCATCACTCTTTGGTCGCGAGACCATGTCTTTTCCAGGTTTACTTCGAGCGTTTCCTTTCCCTCTTTTGGGATAAATAACGCACGGTGGCGGCTCTGTTTGTTTTGTTTTAGCCCGCCGGTTGTTTTTCGTGGATGCGACAAAGGTCCACTTCACCAATCACCGTCTTGCGCGAACCGTCAAAAGCTTTAACGATTACACTATTATATCTCATAGGATCTCCTTGGTATGACAGCTTTGACAATGTTGACTTCGGCAGCACATTCAATGAAGATCATGTGTCAACTAGCACATTGGATAAAGCGTCATCTTTGCAGTTCATGGAGATATGCAAAGCCAAGTTATGATTCCTACCCTCCTCAGGGAGTTCCTCATCACAAAAACTGAGATTATTACAGGAAGTGATGTTAGCCACAATATTATCAAACTGATCCACCGTAACATCATGTTCCACAAAAGCTTGCGCAAGAACTCTTTGCAGTGCTTCTCTATGTGCTTCTGAATTCATTAGCAGAGACAGTACTGAAATCTTTGAGGGGGTTTGGAGAAACTGCTCCACTACATTGAACTCACTTTTCTTTATCAACCGAAGTACCTCATCATCATCGTTAGTCTTCAAATTGCTGGATTCACCAGACTCACACTTTGGAGCACTATCAGGATCTACTGCAGGCACTTCCACCTTCTTACCGACTGAACAATCTTCTACATCCTTTGGGAACATCGGCCCAAACACTCGACCACTGCGGGTAACCTTAGTAACATCAGCAACGCTTACGACAGAACTGGTCGTAGGTAATGGAACCTCTTGACCGTCTTTCAACATAGTTGCATTGTACTGATAAGGAATAACTTTATCGGATGTGTACGGGACTGGACCCGCCAACCGTATAACCAACAGTGATACCGATCTCTTGTTGATATTATTACTACTGCTGCTATCAAACTGAATCACCACTCTCTCTGGTGTCTTGAATACTGGAACTATTACATTAACATCATCATCTGTGTGACGGGATTGAACAACCTGTATTAAGCCTTCATCCATCAACCGTTGGATGTCCCTTTTCATAATCACACAACCCTTTGGGTTGACACTGCAGATAGCACAACCATCATGGTCATGCTCACAATCGCTCACCAAGCAAATATCCTTGTGCATCGTCACCAAGGACCTTCTAATGAAGCTACATCGAATACTTTGAAGTCCCCTGGACAATTATCCACCATATTAACAGGTGAATTTCCATGGGCAGGTAGTGGGTTAGCTTTCACGTTGGGTGCACGGTCCTCAAAGGACACCATTCCACTTTTTACCAGCCTCTGAACTTCATATTTGAGAGGGTAGCAATTCTCAATGTCGTGTCCAGGGGCTCCTTGATGAAAATCCCAATGGAGTTCCGGTTTGTACCACCATGGAAGTGGTTCGGGGATTTGCGGAGGATTTCTTGGTTGTAGCAGGTTCATGAGAACCAATGATGGATATAGTTCTGCGTATGTCATAGGAATAGGGTCGAAAGAGACCTTATTCCTCTCAAAATTTTGTTGCTGATGACTGTTAGTATTGTTGTTGTTGTAGGTGTTTGTATGTTGCGGTGGTTGTTGTTGTTGACGTTGTTGTTGTTGAACTGGTGCTGATTGACTTGCTGAAAATACGGGAATTACGGAAGATACTTGATGATGATGTTGACGGGGTGGTTGACTTCTTCTGATCTAAGGCCTCTTTTGCCTCCCACTTGAAATTGCATCGGCTTCATTGTCCTTCTTCTTACCAAAACTGTCGCCGCATCTCTTGCTGGACGATACCTCCTCTCTAGACAACCGTCCTTCTCGGACACCTTCTTCTAGCCTCATCGCCATGTTTACTATCTTGGTAAAATCACTGGGGGCACTGGAAATCATCCGCTCATAGTAAAATGAGCTCAGGGTCTTCAGCAAAATTTTGGCCATCTCCTTTTCCTCTAAAGGAGGGGTAATCTGAGCAGCGAGTTCTCTCCACCTCTGAGCATACTCCTTAAACGTCTCTTCGTCTTTTTGAGACAGTGATCTCAACTGATCTCGGTCGGGAGCCATATCGACGTTGTACTTGTGCTGCTTTACAAATGCTTCACCCAAATCGTTAAAAGTGCGGATGCTCTCACTATCCAACCCCATATACCATCTCAATGCAGTGCCGATCAGACTGTCTTGAAAGTAGTGGATCAATAGTTGATCATTATCTATTTGCATAGACATTTTGCAGACATACATCACCAAATGACTGAGTGGACATGTGTTCCCTTTGTATTTTTCAAAGTCAGACACTTTGAACTTCACTGGAATCTTCACATTCGGCACTAAACATAGTTCAGCAACACTCTTCCCAAATAGGTCCTTACCTCTCAAAGTTTTCAACTTCTTGCGCAGCTCAAGAAATTGATCTTTCATTTCATCCATCTTCTCATATACATCCGGGCCTTCAGACGGCTCGGAATGATAGATGGTGTCTTCCACACGAGGCAAGGTATGCACAACAGGCGGTGGCACTGCCACGACCGGGCTAGATGCCGGCATAGAAGCAAATGTAGGCGCGAAGCCTTCACGCACGAAATTTGGCGGCATTCCACACGGGAATCCGGCAGGCATGTTGGGTGCGAAATGAGCAACAGTTGCAGGAACAGTAAAGGTAACCACCTCTGAAATAACAAGCCTTTGAGGAGGGGGAGTTGCAAGCGTTGGAGAAGACTGGCTCTGTGCAGCTGAAACTGACTCCATCATGGTAGTCAAGTGAGCGATCTCCTCTTTCAAGTCTCCATTTTAGACAAAATGATTTTTAATTTGAGATAGAGGGAGTAGAATTTTACAATGTGTTAAAAAAACATAGAATGAAGAAAAGACGGAGAATGAGATTCAATCTTTCAGATTAACATTTTTTTAAAGGACTAAACTTATGTACAATTGCTTATATACAGTTAGAACTGTTTTCCATTCATGATATAACATGTGGAGTTAATCTCCCATTTTTCGAAAAATAAATGTACGAAAAGTCATGTTTTGGTAGAGGATCTGAATGTGACATTATGTTTTGGACAGATATCACCTTATGAATGAAAAAAAAGCACCAAAAATATAATTGGAACTACACCTATGTTTTATCTTTTTTTCAAAATAAACAATTCAATTACAAAAATTAAAATAAAAAAGACTTAAATCTTTAACTATATATATATATATATATATATATATATATATATATATATATATATATATATATATATATATATATATATATATATATATATATAATTAGTTAACCTAAGTATTAATTAGAGAATTAAATCTATGGTCGTAGTTGTAAATGTAATTTCTTCTCAAAGTTTTCTTTTTAACACAAACAATATTAACGTATTTTATTAATCAAGTGATGCTCAATATGAGGGGGAATTAAATTAAAGTAATAAGTCTAGTCAAGTTAAAAGTACTTAGTCGTAAAGGTAATGTTTCCTCAAAGTTTTTAAAACGTGTAATTTAAGTGACACGGTTTTGTTTAAAAATATATAGGGAAAGAAGTCATTAATATTGTATTGGAATTGTAAAGTGGCTTATAATTTGTGAAAAATATTTTAGACAAAATGATTTATACTTTGAGATAGAGGGAGTAGAATTTTAGAATGTATTAAAAAACCATAGAATGAAGAACAGACGGAGAATGAGATTCAATCTTTTAGATTAACATTTTTTTAAAGGACTAAACTTATGTACCATTGCTTATATACTGTTAGAACTGTTTTCCATTCATGATATAACATGTGGAGTTAATCCCCATTTTTGAAAAATTAAATGTACGGCAAAGTCATGTTTTGGTAGAGGATCTGAATGTGACGTTATGTTTCGGACAAATATCACCTTATGAATGAAAAAAAGCACCAAAAATATCATTGGAACTGCACCTATGTTTGATCCTTTTTTCTAAATAAACAATTCAATTACCAAAATTAAAATAAAAAAGACTTAAATCTTCAACCATATATATATATATATATATATATATATATATATATATATATATATATATATATATATATATATATATATATATATATATATATATATATATATATATATATGTTAACCTAAGTATTAATTAGAGAATTAAATCTATGATCGTAGCTGTAAATGTAATTTCTTCGCAAAGTTTTGTTTTTGACACAAACAATATTAACGCATTTTATGAATCAAGTGATGCTCAATATGAGGAGGAATTAAATTAAAAGTAATAAGCCTAGTCAAGTTAAAATTACTTAGTCGTAATGTAATGTTTCCTTAAAGTTTTTAAAACGTGTAATTTAAGTGACGCAGTAGAAATAGTTTGATTAAAACTATTTTGGGAAAAAAGTCATTAATGTTGTATTGGAATTTTAAAGTGGCTTATAATTTGGGACAAATATTTTAGACAAAATGATTTATAATTTGAGATAGAGGGAGTAGAATTTTACAATGTGTTAAAAAAACATAGAAAGAAGAACAGACGGAGAATGAGATTCGATCTTTTAGATTTACATTTTTTTAAAGGACTAAACTTACGTACAATTGCTTATATACTATTAGAACTGTTTTCCATTCATGATATAACATGTGGAGTTAATCTCCCATTTTTGGAAAAATAAATGTTCGGCAAAGTCATGTTTTGGTAGAGGATCTGAATGTGACGTTATGTTTTGGACAAATATCATCTTATGAATAAAAAAAAGCTCCAAAAATATAATTGGAACTAAACCTTTGTTTTATCCTTTTTTAAATAAACAATTCAATTACATAAATTAAAATAAAAAAGACTTAAATCTTCAACCACATCATCCTTCTTAAGTGGTAAACAAATAAGATCAATCTGGAAAATTCTACCATTCACCGAGAGCGAACAATTTTCACAAATCAACGGTGTCTCAACCACATCATCCATGGCGTTAGTGACCACCATAGGAGGAGACAAGGGAATTGCTCGCAAGCCAAGACGCTTCATGCACTGATTTGATGCAAAAGAGTGTGTCTCCCCACAATCAAACAATACAAAACAAGGATGATTATTGATGAAACACGTACCAGCAATTAAGGCATTGTTGCTCTTAGCCTTCCTTGCATCCAAAGTATAAACTCGACCAACGCTCCTCCCCTGCATCTGATTCTTATTCTGAGGACATTCCATAGACATGTGTCCCTCCTTATGACAAGTAAAACACCTAATTCCACTTATAGTACATTTTCAAAAATGATACTTCTTACATACTTGACATTGAGGAGGTTGGTTAGGTCTTGCATGTTGCACCTGTTTTCCCTTGAAAGCCTGTGATCTAGGCCTAAGCTAGCTTCCTGGCCTCCCTTGGTCTCTCTGCCCACTCCTATACAGATCCCCTTCTTCTTGAACTTTCTTCAAACTATTCTCAGCCATATAACATTGCCTCAACAATTCAGCATAAGAAGTGAATTCCCTTTGAGAAACACTATGAGAAATTTCACCCCTCAAGCCAAAAAGAAACTGATCAATCTTCCACCTCTCATCCGGTGCGTACGCAGCTTGTCTAGAATAAGCAGCCATATCTTCGAACTTCTCAGCATACGCAACCACTAACATATTACCCTGGCTGAGCTGTTGAAACTCAAACTCTTTCTGAGTCCTCAAAGAACTAGGAAAATACTTATCCAGGAAAATAGTCTTAAAATGCTCCCAATCTATAGGTATTCCTTGATTGGTCATAAGAGTCGAAACACTCTCCCACCATCTCACAGCTGGACCCTTCATCATGTGAGAAGCAAACACAATCTTATTTTCTTCACTATAATGCACTATCCGAAAAATCCTTTCCATATCCACTCCCGAGCCTTCACAGGATTCAGCCCACCATGGAATTCCGGAGGATTCATGCGGAAGAAATCTCGAAAACTACCACCTGCAGCTACCTGTGGAACTCCTTGAGGATGCAAACCACCATCCACTGCTGCATCATCTATTGCATGAATTGTTTCTGTTGTTGTTGCATCTGTTTCATAAATTGAGGCCATTGAAAACCTTCACTACCACTTGGCAGTTCAGAGTCTGAATTCTGGGTTCTGGGTCTACCACGACCTCTGTATCTGTCAGCCGTGATCCTCAATGTCATACAAATAGGATTAAGTTGATCAGGCTCAATACTATGAATATAACACCAAGGACAATGATGACAACTCACATATGAGGCATAAAGGAATACTTATAATATTTCATGGCTAGGTCGAGGATACGACCTGCTCTGATACCAACTGTAACACCCACATATAATATATGTCTAGAATACATATTATACATAATGTAATACTGGTACTGAAATACATAAGTTCCTAGCGGCACAGCGTACATATACAAATACATGCCCAAAATAACACAATATGACATAAATGTACATAAGAGTGCCCAAAATAAGACTACTGATCTAGATCATTAGACAATGATCTCAAAAATATCTACACAGTAGAAGAAAAGTCACCAGCCATCAGGTAAGCAAGACATACTCTATCTTACCCTTACCCTTATCCCGCTCAGAACCACCTGAAAATAATCAACAACATGGGGTGAGATAATAATCTCAGTGGGTTCCCTATCTTATGGGTCCACTCGGCTCTACATGGTTTTCTAATCAATATTCAACTCATATCCAACTCAAGTCAACAAGGGAACAAAGACTTGAGTGATGGGGAAACTAACTCGCAATTGTATGGCAACATGCATATGAGTTCTCGCAACTCAAACCAGATCGTTATTCAGGTCATGACACATCAATTCCCGAACGGACATACGTCTAAGCCAGGCCCGGTTCATGCATGCTCATATGATTCGACTTTCGCGGTGGGTATCAGGTTCCCCTATAGGACTTAAAACCATTATTGAGAACCATCACTCGTATAGGACTCTACTGTAGCACCTCAAATTTGCACCCTACCATTTTGTACATTCATTTCATATTAGGTCATAACATAACATGTCCACTGCATAACATTGCATTGTCCATTGGCCCAAGTGCAAGCTCAATTGATGGATTGGGTCAGAATGATCAGGAGAATCAGTCAATCAAGCAAGTGAGTGCCATTTTCATTGGGACAAGGCCCTATGGTTGATTTATCAAGCTCATATGGTCCAAGGATCATTTTGAAGTGGTTTGGCAAAAGGTTAGATGCTCAGAAGTCACCAGTCATTGTTCAGTCAACCAGAAACCCTAGAAAGTCAATTGTGGTCAACTGTGCCCGATTTTATGGATTGGAAGGTGGGAAATGGTTTGAAAGGCCTCATTCATGTCCATATGAGTCTCATTTGACATATCAAAGACCAAGGTTGAAGATTGGGAGGTCAGACAGAAAGTTTCCAAAAATAGCAGGTGACATGTAATTTCAGCTGCCCAAAATGGAAACTTTTTCCCCTCAAAATAACTTCATCATACAAGCTTCAAATGGAATTTTGTCCAACATGAAAGTTGAAGATCTTGTTCTCACCATTCCAAAAAGTCCAAGAACTTGAAAATCCCATGTGTGGTTGACAAGATATGGTCAGATCAATTTCAAAAATGACCCGTAATCAGGAGGGCATAATCTCCACATGGTTTGTCCAAATTGCAAGTTCTTTATATGCACAAACTCCATTTGACATGTACTTTCATGGTGCATAATTGGATTTTCTCAAAAGTGGCCAGTGCAAAAAGTCAAATTTCAACTGGACAGTTAAATGAACCAGGGGCAAAATGGTCCAACTTGTGAAATAATTGGAATTTTTGAGTGGGGATTTTTGCAACACCTCACAAATGGTATTTGAAACTTGTTGGAATACTCATAACATGCCAAGGCTTCATGGTTTGGAAATTAGCTTTTGAAATGAATTGAAAAAAATGGACAAAGTACCATCACATAGTGAAATTGAGAAATATGCATTCATTTGACTTGGGACCAATTCCATCAGCTCCTAAATGACATTTGTGACCTGCTAGAACCAAGCTTGGGCAGAAAAAATTGGCTGGTTTAAGAGAGGGTATTTTGGCCACATTGAAATTTCATGTTAACACTAAAATTTCCATTTTCACTAATTAGGATTAATTGTTGGATTAAGTGGTAGTATATATAGTTAATTATAACTGTTTTCTCAGGGACTAATCACAATTCACAAATCCAAAAGCAAATTCTCTCATTTTCTCTCATTTTGCTCCAATTTTACGTGGTATAGAACTTCTGTTGATCAAGATTGAAGCAAAACCTTAACCGATTCGCAACTGTTGTAAGGTTCATCCTCCAATGGCAGTTGAGAAACAGCATTGATCTAAGCACTCTCGAGCTGGATTCTCACCATCATTCATCTCCCTAGAGCTTGTGCAGCTTCTGTTTTCACTCATCGAGGCAAAACGCGCGCGAAATCCACGGCTACACGTCAAGAAGGTTAGGATCCGATGTTCACCAAACTTAAATTTGTGTTGTGGTTCTTGTAGAGTATACCTTGTAGATCATGCAGCACCTTGTAGAATTAAAAACCGTTAGGATTTGAGAGAGCAATCGTGAATCTAAGCTTTGATGTGAAATCTTCTTCCGCTCGATCTGTGCTGTACGATAAGAATTAGGATGAATCGTTGTGATATTTGAGATCCTGAGAGCGAGACCTTTCTAACGGTTATAGGCATGTTAATTTTTGTTGAAGTTGGATGTTCTTGATGTTCTTGAGCTTTTTGTTAAAATTCTGGAAAAAACGATGAGCAAGGATGCGTTTGATCCGCTGAGCCTCGTTCCCGTTTTCAAATCTTGTTTAGCGCGCAAAACAGGCCAATCAGGAGAAGCCAACGCGTTTAGTGAACGGCTGCGTTTTAGGCCAGACGCGAGGAATTACCATTGTGCCATTGGATTCATATTAATTAATTAAAACATTAGATAATTATTACAAAAATCATTTCAACCTTGGAAAAATCAAAAAATAAATAATTGGCTAATCCAAAAAATGTGAGGATTTTTTCTATGGTCTCCATTTTCCCTGTAGAATTTTATGGACATATTTTTTGAAGTTGTGCTTGGTAGAAAATTTAAATTGGCATAGGGATGTTCATAAGGTGTGCAATATTCACATGTTTTGCTATTTTAATCACAAAATCATCATGCCTAATCCAAATGAAATGAAATTTTAGGTGTAGATTCTTGACACTCTTCTGGAATTTTTGACATATTATTTGTAATTTTTGGACCTCTGGTTTTTTAGATATGATTTACTGAACTTGAGTGTGATAATATGTGTCACAATTTGATATGCTGAGTTCATGTATTATTTTTCCATGCTTCCCTTTGGCCTATGGTTTTGATTTTTTGCATGAGACACCTTTGACATGTTAACTTTCAACATGAATTTTTGTAGATTTTAATCATCTATTTTCTAATTGTTTAGGATTTTTGTTTGCTGCTTAGCAATTTTGACTTGTTGCTTGTGCAACATTTTTTTAGCATGTTACCATATCCTCATCCCTAACCCTATGAACATGAAATTTGGTAGAGTAGTTCCTGACATGTGTAGCTTTCATTTGGCTTTGGTCCTACTCATTTCCCATTTAATATCACTGTTTACCATTTGATTGAAGTTAGTGTACATTTTGTGACTTCATTTGGTTGTGTTTTTGCATGCTTTGACATGTTGAATTAATTCCTATAGTTCCACTAGTCCAAATGGCATAAAAATTGACATGTAGCTTGTTGAATGTCCTCTGTTTAGGATATAATTTTTGTGGAATTTTCCATGCTGTTTTGGTATTTTTTTTGGATGTAATCATTCTGGTTGTCCATATGTGATTCTACATTGCTTACTTTGCCTTAATTTGTGCATAAAATGAAATTGGTGTATGGTTTGGATATGAGACCAATTGGGATCCCTTTGTAATTGAATTATCTTGGTTTTGATTATGATTTGCTTGCTGTTTTAGGATTTTTCCATCCTTTGGACCCTAGGCTTGGCCTAGTGGTCTAGTTACTTATGTTTGAGCTTGACTTTGACTTTTCAGGTTAAAAAGCTAGTGCCTTAAGGAGGTTGGTGCATAATTGAGTTGTTTCCTTTGATCATTGTATACTAATTTGTTTGTGTTGTAGGGTGCTTGGTTCACATGGACTTGGTGCTATGCACCTCATTGTTTGATTGTTGATTGATTCTTATTGTTGTTGTTTTGTTTATGTTGGGATGCTGATTCTGTTTGACTGTTTCCAGGTACCCCTAGTTGCTCAGTTCTCTTAAGAACTTGCATTGCTTTGCTTATAAGCAATTAGCATTGAGGTATTGCACTTTCTTCTTCATGTAGTCTGGAGACCCGGCTGTTACCGGGCCGGGCAAATGTCTGAAGTCCTCCTTAAGAGGCAATGATCGTGGTTGTTTATTTTTCGTGCCAAGCAGGTGAAAGTCCTTTAAATAAGGCAATTGGTGGAAGGTAGGGATAAGCAATCTATCCCCCACTATTCTGTGAGTCTTCTCCTTGCTCCCATTACATGGTTGTAGCATTGAGATCCAAACCCAAGATCTATCGAGTCCAATTGGGGAAAGAGTTCCATCTTTCTGAACTCCCCCACATTCTTATATTTACATGCTCTCTCGGACCTGAGATAGAAGCAATGAGGCACACCCCTCATCACCTTTCATCTAGCTTCACCTTAGCCCCTCAATGGCAAGGTCAAGAGCTAACCTGACCCCGATACAGAGGCTTGTTTGTTGAGGTTGATATGACCCCTCGACTAAAGCCTAACCCTGATGTTTGAGCCCCTTGTTGGTGTGTTTATTTCATGCTGTATATGTTTGTATGGTGTGATCGTATCCCCTAGGTTTGCTAGACTCCGCGTAGTCTCGTTTGCATGACAATTAAGGTAGCACGGTTCCTTCGTATAGGACTTCCTTTCTTGCTTGAGCTTTCCTAAAACACAAACAAACATTATCCCCTCTTAAGGATACGTCAACTCCTTCTACTACAGGTGAGTGAGTCTCCAAAGGTCGAGCATCCGGTAGATTGTGTAGTGACGTTGTCCACCTAAAAAACACAAACCAACAGGAATAGTTTAGCCGAACTACGACAACTCTGATTCTCATGTTCATATGAGATACGTAGGCACGAGATGCGATGTCTTGTCGAGTTTGACTAACAACTAACACTAATTCTTTTCTCTCGCCCTCGTTGCGATTGAGACCTTCCCTTTCTCTTGCCTTGGTTGCAATCGAGACCCTTCTTCTTGTTGTGTGCTTGGAAGCTGATGTAAGTCCATCGAGTGGCATTCGGGTTCCAGTGTGCGTGTGTTTGGTTCGGATGCTGATGTAAGCCCAGTGATTGGCATTCAGGCTCCACGTTTGCCTTCTTGTGTGTGTTTTTGGTTCGGATGCTGATGTAAGTCCAGTGATTGGCATTCAGGCTCCACGTTTGCCTTTGCCTGTGTTTGCTTGTGTGCATGTTTGCCGAGCTACGAATGCTCTGATTCTCCTTCGTCCAAGGAGATACGTATGCATAGGATGCGATATCCTAGCGAGCATGTGTCGTTTCCCCAGTCCGAACTACTTAGACTCTGATGTCTATGCTTGATAGACTAGGTAGGCCCAGGATGCGATATCCTGCCGAGTCAGTTTCAGTCTGTTTTCTTGTGTCTCCTTCAGCCAGTGCGTGTGAGCATGAGCAGTGTTTTAGCAACCATTTTCCTTCCTATTGTGCGTGGATCCCGTCGAGTACGATGGATGCGTAGGGGTGCTAATACCTTCCCTTCGCATAACCGACTCCCGATCCCATTCTCTTTGGTCGCGAGACCATGTCTTTCCCAGGTTTACTCTGAGCGTTTCCTTTCCCTCTTTTGGGATAAATAACGCACGGTGGCGGCTCTGTTGTTCTTGTTTTCCCGCCGGTTTTTCGCGTAATGCGACAGCTGGCGACTCTGCTGGGGACAGTGAAGTTGACCTGTGCTGGTCCATCTTCCCTAAGCGAGTCTCTCCTAGCGCTCTCTAGGTTAGGGCTTTGGTTGCTTTTTGCTGTTATTTATTGCATTCATTTCATTTATTGTTTGCATTTATTGTTTGCATTTATGTTTGCATGCATCATACTATCATTGAGCTGTTCTCTGTGCAGGTGGTTCCTCTGTTTGGGGTGGGCGTTCTGAGTGGGGCTAAAACCCAGGCCCGAGTATACACCTAGGATTAGTGTGGTCTCATGTTGCCTCCTTCATGTTAGGTCAATATGTGCCTGGCAGCATGATGTACCACAAGCCGGACGAGGTTCATTTGATAGTGCTTGCATCTGTGGATATTCCACTTTGGTTGAGTTACGTCATTTGAGCTGTTGACTCTGGTGACCGATCATTTCCCGGATCTTTGGTTTAGACGATCTTAAGGGAGCTACAATGGCACACCCGAAAGGGCAAACCCATTGAGTATCTCCGCCCGATTGTCGAGACTATTATCCGCCTTAGGATGACCTGATTAGAATTTACCTGTGAGGGGAGGGTGATTCTTACAGATGCATGTTCTGATGGTGATTTTGTTGGTGACTTTTGGTTCCGTTGATCAGAGTCATATTTATAAGTCGGATTTATGGATCGTTATTTCTGGACGCCGGAGGTTTGACCCCGATATTGATCAGAGGGTTCCGTTTATTTCGGATCCCTGGGCTGAATTTAAGGTTGCTCAGAGGATGAATTGGTTCTTCAGATCGGGTTCAGATGACTTGCAGAGGACTTTGGGTTTCTGATGAATGGGTGATTCTGAGTTCAAGCCGGAACTTCGATCCTGTGCCGTGTGACACGCAGTTGACCAGTCATGTCTGCATAACTTGCATCATAGTATGTTTATTTTCCAGAAAAATAATGCATAAAAGAAAAAGAGTTAACTTGCATACACCTCACGCACATCATATACATACCATTTTGCATAACAGGTGTTCTTGTGCCGACTTCTCACTCTGGTTCCTGTGTCAGGCAGGATAGCTGATCAGCGACCACACCGGTATTCTACAAGACTTAATCAGCGACGAAGCATGGATCAGGTTCAGACTGAATTGGCTGAGATGAGGGCGAACATGGCCCAATTTTTGACGATGATGCAAGGGGTTGCTCAGGGTCAGGAGGAGCTCCGTGCTTTGGTTCAGAGACAGGAAACGGTTATTCAGGCGTCTAACCGTGGTTCACCCGTTGCTCCACCCGGTTATGAGAATGTCAACGTTGCTGCTGCTCCTGTTTATGGTTACGCCACTGGAGAAGAACTCAGAGGTATAAGGGTTGATGGTCAGCCTCTTGCTGCAGAGGTCAATGCCAGAGCTACCAGGGCTCCGGCGCGTCATCCAGCTCCTCTTGTTGACAGGCAAGAGGACATGTTCATGATGATGAGTGAGGACGATGGTGATGTTGCTAGAATGGAAGATAGGGATCGTAAGGTCGATGCCCTGGCTGAAAAAATTAGGGCGATGGAATGCCAGAATTCTCTTGGGTTCGATGTCACGAATATGGGATTGGTCGAAGGTCTGAAGATTCCCCACAAATTCAAAGCGCCCACCTTTGACAAGTACAACGGTACTTCTTGCCCTCGCACTCACGTGCAGGCCTATTATCGGAAGATCTCGGCATATACAGATGACGAGAAAATGTGGATGTACTTCTTTCAAGATAGCCTATCGGGGGCATCTCTGGATTGGTACATGGAACTCAAGCGAGATTTTATCCGATGTTGGAGGGATCTGGGAGAAGCTTTTCTCCGACAATATAAACACAATATGGATATGGCACCGAGCCGGACTCAGCTGCAGAGTCTGTGCCAGAAGAATAATGAGAGCTTCAAGGAATACGCCCAGAGGTGGCGTGAACTTGCTGCCAGGGTCCAACCCCCTATGCTGGAAAGGGAGTTGACTGATATGTTCATTGGCACGCTTCAGGGAGTGTTCATGGACCGAATGGGGAGTTGCCCATTTGGAAGCTTCTCTGATGTTGTTATCTGCGGTGAAAGAACCGAGAGTTTGATCAAGGCCGGGAAGATCAACGATGTGGGTTCCTCTTCATCAAAGAAACCTTTCTCTGGGGCACCTCGCCGTAGAGAAGGTGAAACTAATGCTGTTCAGCACCGCCGAGGTCCGAACAGAAACCAGCATCAGTACAGACAGGTTGCTGCAGTGACCATTCCTGCACCGCAACAACGTCAATCTCCTCAACAACCAAGACAACAACAACAACAACAGCAACAACGTCCCTATCAGCCAAGGCAGAGGCTGCAGCCTGACAGAAGGTTTGACCCGTTGCCCATGACGTATGCGGAGCTCCTGCCTGAGTTGCTCAGATTGGGTTTCGTAGAATTGAGAACGATGGCTCCACCAACCGTCTTGCCACCTGGGTACGATGCAAATGTCCGGTGCGATTTCCATTCAGGGGCACCAGGACATCATATAGAGAAATGTCGGGCTTTTCAGCATAAAGTCCAAGATCTGATCGATTCTAAGGCGATCAATTTCTCCCCTGTGCCGAATGTTGTGAACAACCCTATGCCTGCGCATGGTGCTCATAGGGTAAACTGTATCGAAGGGGTCGAATCTGAAGATCTGGTGATCAGTGTGGATGAGATTCAGACTTCTCTATTGGTTGTCAAAGACCGTTTGCTGAGTGGTGGTGTTCATCCGGGCTGTGATGAAGACTGTTTGGGCTGTGCCGAGGCCGAGAATGGGTGTAAACTACTGAGGGCTGGTATCCAGGGTTTGATGGATCAAGGCTGTGTTCAGTTTGGTAGGGCCGACAATAGAGATCATGGGGCAGTGTCTACTGTCACAATTTTCTTCAAGCCGTCTGAAGGACGGGCGCCTACAACAAGTGGTACTCCAGTTACCATTTCCGCACCAGTTTCTGCCAACACTCCTACAACAATCGTCGCTCCGGTAAGAAGGGCCGTGGACAATAATGCTGTGCCTTGGAGGTATGACAATGCCTACCGAAACAACAGGAGGGCTGAGAACAGGGTCAAGCCTTCAGATCAAGCGCCTGTAACGATTTACGCTCCTGCTAGTAAGGCTCCGGTCGTTGTGAGTCTTGCTGTGGACAACGTGGGTGGGCCAGGAAGCTTTACCCGCAGTGGTCGGCTGTTTGCGCCTCAACAGTTGAGGGATGCCAATGCTGAGGCATCTGCTAAGGCTAAGGGCAAACAGGCCGTTGTTGATGAAGTTCCTGCTCAAGCGAATGTGCCTGGTGGCTCGTTTGAAAAGGACGTGGAGGAATTCATGAGGATAATAAAAAAGAGTGACTACAAGATCGTAGATCAGCTCAATCAAACTCCCTCCAAAATCTCCATTCTTTCTCTGCTGTTGTGCTCTGAGGCACATAGAGACGCCTTGCTGAAAATGTTAAATATGGCGTATGTACCTCAGGAGATTTCGGTCAATCAATTGGAAGGTGTAATTGCTAATGTGAGTACCCGACACGGCGTGGGGTTCACAGATCTTGATTTGACACCTGAGGGGCGGAATCACAACAAGGCCTTGCACATCACCATGGAGTGCAAGGGGGCTGTGCTGTCACATGTCTTGGTTGACACCGGTTCTTCGTTGAACGTGCTGCCGAAGCAAATCCTGAAGAAGATACCAGTTGAAGGGGTTGTGCTGACGCCGAGTGACCTAGTCGTTCGTGCATTTGATGGATCCAAGCGTTCCGTCTTTGGTGAAATCACTCTGCCTATAAGGATAGGTCCGGAGGAGTTTGACATTGTCTTCTATGTCATGGACATCCAGCCTGCTTACAGTTGTCTTCTGGGACGTCCGTGGATCCATGCAGCAGGAGCGGTCTCGTCGACTCTCCACCAGAAGCTCAAATACGTCTGGAACGGTCAGATTGTGACCGTGTGTGGCGAAGAGGACATCCTGGTGAGTCATCTGTCCTCGTTCAAATATGTCGAGGTGGATGGCGAGATCCACGAGACTCTATGCCAGGCGTTTGAGACGGTGGCTCTTGAGAAGGTGGCCTACGCTGAGCAGAAGAAGCCAGGTGCTTCAATTACTTCTTACAAGCAAGCTAAGGAGGTTGTGGACTCTGGTAGAGCTGAGGGCTGGGGCAAGATGGTGGACTTGCCTGTCAAAGAAGACAAATTTGGCATTGGTTATGAGCCTCTCCGAGCAGAGCAGAGGGCAGCAGGTCCGAGTACTTTTACCAGCGCCGGGCTGATGAATCATGGTGATGTCTTCGCTACTGAGGGTGAAGATGTCGACAGCGATTGTGATCTCGACTGCTGGGTCCGCCCGAGTGCACCAGGGGAGGTGATCAACAACTGGACTGCCGAGGATATAGTCCAAGTTACTCTTCAGACAGAGTAATTTTCTTTTGTTTTTTCATTCTGCACAAAACCCTACGTTCTGCCCAAGACGTAGTGGTTCATTGTAGGGCCACATGTTTTCATTGTTTATCATTAATAAAGGACGTTTTGCAAACAATTTTGTGATCCCTGTCTTTCTATTTTGTTTTTCATTTTTCAAAAAAAAAATAAAAATGGCAATGTTTTTGTTTTTGTGACTTTTTTGAACTCTTTTCTGAAATAAAGCATTAAACATGCAGAAATGATCTTATGGCATCCACTATGAACAAATCTGTTATGGCTCAGTATGATTTCGACAATCCCATCTACCAAGCTGAAGAGGAGAGTGATGAAGACAGTGAACTCCCGAAAGAATTGGCTAGATTGTTGAAGCAGGAGGAAAGGGTCATCCAACCTCATCAGGAGGAATTGGAGATTGTGAATCTTGGTACTGAGGACGCCAGAAGGGAGATCAAGATCGGGGCCGCTCTGAAACCTGAGGTCAAGAGCAGGTTGATTGAAATGCTGAGAGAGTACATGGAGATATTCGCCTGGTCTTATCAAGACATGCCTGGGCTGAATACTGATATTGTGGTTCATAGACTACCTCTCAAAGATGATTGTCCTTCGGTCAAGCAGAAGCTTCGTAGAACGAGTCCTGATATGGAAGTGAAGATCAAGGAAGAGGTTCAGAAGCAGTTCGATGCTGGTTTTTTGTCGGTAACAACTTACCCTCCGTGGGTAGCCAACATCGTCCCCGTGCCGAAGAAGGATGGCAAAGTCAGAATGTGTGTCGACTACCGGGATTTGAATAGGGCGAGACCGAAAGACGATTTCCCATTACCTCACATTGATGTATTGGTTGATAACACGGCTCAATCCTCGGTATTCTCTTTCATGGATGGTTTCTCGGGCTATAATCAGATTAAGATGGCGCCAGAGGACATGGAAAAAACGACATTCATTACACCTTGGGGCACGTTCTGCTATAAGGTGATGCCATTTGGGCTGAAGAATGCCGGTGCTACCTATCAGAGGGCAATGACGACTCTCTTTCATGACATGATGCACAAAGAGATTGAAGTGTATGTGGATGATATGATTGCGAAGTCGCAGACAGAAGAGGAGCACCTGGTAAATCTGCAGAAGTTGTTTGACAGGTTGGTCAAGTTCAAACTGAGGCTGAATCCAAACAAGTGTACGTTTGGTGTGAGATCAGGGAAGCTGTTAGGCTTCATTGTCAGTGAGAAAGGGATTGAGGTTGATCCAGCAAAAGTCAAGGCTATTCAGGAGATGCCTGAACCGAGAACAGAAAAGCAGGTTCGTGGGTTTTTAGGGAGACTGAACTACATTGCAAGGTTCGTATCTCACCTAACTGCCACGTGTGAACCTATATTCAAATTGCTTAGAAAGAATCAGGCAATCAAGTGGAATGATGATTGTCAGAAGGCTTTTGACAAGATTAAAGAGTATTTACAGAAACCTCCAATCCTGATCCCTCCGGTTCCAGGGAGACCGCTGATAATGTACCTGTCAGTTACCGAGAACTCGATGGGGTGTGTATTGGGACAGCATGACGAGTCTGGTCGAAAAGAGCATGCCATATACTACCTTAGCAAAAAGTTTACCGACTGTGAAACCAGATATTCACTGCTCGAGAAAACTTGCTGTGCTTTGGCCTGGGCTGCTCGCCGACTGAGGCAGTATATGCTGAACCATACTACCTTGTTGATTTCTAAGATGGATCCAGTGAAATACGTCTTTGAGAAGCCGGCTCTCACCGGACGTGTTGCCCGTTGGCAGATGATCTTAACTGAGTATGATATTCAGTACACGTCTCAAAAGGCTATCAAAGGAAGTGTTTTGTCAGACTATCTCGCCGAACAACCGATCGACGACTATCAGCCTATGATGTTTGAATTCCCTGATGAAGACATCATGTATCTAAAGATGAAAGATTGTGACGAGCCTCTTGTCGAGGTAGGACCGGATCCTGATGACAAGTGGACATTGATGTTTGATGGGGCCGTGAATGTGAATGGTAATGGTGTTGGTGCAGTGCTGATCAATCCTAAAGGTGCTCATATACCTTTTTCTGCCAGATTGACGTTTGATGTCACCAACAATGAAGCTGAGTATGAGGCTTGTATCATGGGAATAGAGGAAGCCATTGATTTGAGAATCAAAACACTTGACATATTTGGAGATTCTGCTCTAGTGATCAATCAGGTCAATGGAGAATGGAATACGAACCAGCCGCATTTGATTCCGCATAGAGATTACACCAGAAGAATACTGACGTTCTTCAAGAAGGTGAAATTGTATCATGTCCCTCGGGATGAGAATCAGATGGCTGATGCCTTGGCTACTTTATCTTTCCTGATAAAAGTTCATTGGTGGAATCATGTGCCACATGTTGCGGTGAATAGACTCGAGAGGCCTGCGTATGTGTTTGCAGCCGAGTCCGTTGTTGCGATCGATGAGAAACCGTGGTATTATGACATTAAGAACTTCCTCAAGACTCAAGAGTATCCTGAAGGGGCATCGAAGAATGACAAGAAAACCCTGAGAAGGCTAGCTGGAAGCTTTTATTTGAATAAAGATGATGTGCTGTACAAGCGGAACTTTGACATGGTCTTGCTCAGATGCGTGGATAGACACGAAGCAGACGTGTTGATGCAAGAAGTGCACGAGGGTTCGTTTGGTACCCATGCTGGTGGTCATGCGATGTCAAAAAAGTTGTTGAGAGCCGGTTATTACTGGATGACTATGGAATCCGATTGTTTCAAACACGCTCGGAAGTGCCATAAATGCCAGATCTATGCTGATAAGGTGCATGTACCACCAAGCCCGTTGAATGTTATGAACTCGCCTTGGCCGTTTGCTATGTGGGGCATTGATATGATCGGGAAGATTGAGCCTACTGCTTCGAATGGACATCGCTTCATCCTGGTTGCGATTGATTACTTCACCAAATGGGTGGAAGCAGCTTCCTATGCTAATGTTACCAAACAAGTGGTTGCCCGGTTCATCAAGAGAGAAATCATCTGTCGTTACGGAGTTCCCGAGAGAATCATCACTGACAATGGTTCAAATCTCAATAACAAGATGATGAAAGAGCTTTGCAGAGATTTCAAGATCGAACATCACAATTCTTCTCCTTACAGACCAAAGATGAATGGTGCTGTAGAGGCGGCAAACAAGAATATCAAGAAGATTGTGCAGAAGATGGTCGTTACGTACAAGGATTGGCATGAGATGTTGCCTTTCGCTTTGCATGGGTACCGTACCTCAGTGCGTACGTCGACCGGGGCAACCCCGTACTCCCTTGTGTATGGTATGGAAGCAGTCCTACCAGTTGAAGTGGAGATCCCTTCTCTGAGGGTGTTATTGGATGTCAAGCTGGACGAAGCCGAGTGGATTCGTACAAGGTTTAATGAGTTAAGCCTTATCGAAGAGAGACGGCTAGCAGCTGTGTGCCATGGGCAGTTATATCAGAGAAGGATGAAGCGAGCCTTTGATCAGAAAGTGCATCCTCGGACATTTCAAACTGGTGATCTAGTTTTGAAGAGGATCCTTCCTCCCGGTACAGATAACAGGGGCAAGTGGACTCCTAATTACGAAGGTCCATATGTTGTGAAGAAGGTCTTCTCCGGTGGAGCCTTGATGCTTACAACAATGGATGGTGAAGATTTTCCTTCCCCTGTCAACTCAGATGTAGTCAAAAAATACTTCGCGTAAATTGACCCGCTGGACAAAAAGAATAAGAGAGTCCAGGCAAAAAGGGGCATCCCGGCGAACCAAAAACAGAAAGAAAAGGTTCGGGCAAAAATTAGGGATATAAGTGAAAAGAATACGTACACCCGGTAAGTCGAAAACCCGCAAGGGCGGCTTAGGCAAAAATGGGTATCCCGGTGGATTGAAAACCTGAAAAGGCGATCCAGCCAAAAGAGGGATTAAAGCGAAGACTACAGTCTGAGTTATCTGTACTTCATTGCGCTTCGTCAGCTGCCATCTTGAAAGATGTGATCGGTCCAGTCATTCTTCTCAGAAAGCAAGGAGTTGGGAGGAAAACTGATGATCTGTGGGTTATAACAGAACTGGGAAATAGTGGATGCCGTATTCACATTGCCATTAGGATAGTTTATTTTCCTTTTGTGCGCAATTACCTCTTTCTAGGAATTGCTTCCCAATGTATTCGCCTTTTCAGGCACATTTTCAATCAATAAAAGTCGTTATTCAGATAAATAGCTCTCTTGTTTTTATTTTACTGTTTTGTTTGCAAAAACGTCCGAATTTTTGATAAACATTGCATATAATAAAACATGAAGGCTTAACAATAACTTGCAGAAGGATAAAACATTTGAAAATCATTTTGCATGTTGAGGACACTTGAGCATATCTTGTCCATGTACCCCTGGGGCATTGTGTTGTGCTGTTTTACAGGTCGTCTTCTGTGATCATCTCCCCAGCAGGTTTTTCTCCGAGCAAGTTTGAGAGCTGTCAGAGCTGTGTTCCCTTGCAGAGGTCTGTGGATAGTATCTTCTTTCCTCAGCAGATCTAAGGATTGCCTACCTCCAGCAGGCTCGTGTTGGCAGTTTCCCCAGCTGAGATCCCCGCTGAGTGCCTGGCAGACGTTTCCCCAGGAGTTCCCCCGGCGGAGTTTGTCATGAGAATGTTGTTCCCCAGCAGTTGGGTTTGTGATATGTTATCCCCAGCATGGCCGTGAGTGCTTCTCCCAGCAGGGTTGTGAAGGTCTATCTCCAGTATGATATGATGTGTTATCATCCCCACCAGAGTTGTTCTCCTCAGCAGAATGGTGTGGGTTTTCTTCAGCAAGTTCCCCGAGTGGAGCGGGTTTCGAAGAAATATTTCTCCAGCAGAGTTCATCCTACTTGTGGATTGGACGAGTTCCCGTGGCAGATCAGTATTGGCATCCCCAACTGAGTTTAGTCTACCTGTGGATTGGGTGGGTCGTCCCCAGTGGGGTAGAAGTTATTCCTCAAAGCAGAGTGGTCCTACCTGAGGTTTGGTTAAGTCTTCCCCCAGCGAAGTGGTATATCATTCCCCAGTAAGGTGATCCTGTTACTCCTCAACGAGTATCATCCCCGAAGAGTTGCTTGGTGTTATCTTTCCCAGCGGAGTATTGAGTGCTTCCCAAGCGGAGTCCCCAAGTGGATTGGATCCTGTGAAGGATATCCCCAGCGAAGTCTATCCTATTCCCGGCAACAGTTTTGTTTCTCCAGCATGAGTGAGAAGTCGGTGCTTTCTCCGCAAAGCATCCCCAGATGAAGGCTCTCCCCGCAGAGTATTCCTCGGTCAGAGTCTCCCCGCCAAGTTGGAGTACCTGATCTTTTGGCTCCGTAGCCAGGGTGCATTTGCATTTTGCATGTAGTAATCATTGCATCCTCAAAACGCGTAGCATTTCCATTCAATGTGGAGCATTACGCCATAGAAAAATTCAAACATATGCATTCATGTGTTCCAAAACCCAATCAGACCGTATCCCCGGCAGAGGCGGATGTTTGTTTAACTTGTACAGCACGTTTGCTACAGTTGCTCCTGACAGCATTCAGGATTAATAATCCCCACAGAGGTTTATTTCCTCATCCGTTGGTGAAAGGAAAGCATGTGTCTCCCCAGTGAGACCCCCTGCCAGTATGTGGCCTTGCCCAGACATGTAGATGTCAGTATCCTGTCAGCACCCGCGTGTGTTGTTTCTTTGGTGTCGGTAAACACCATCTTTCGGTGATTTCCCAGTCATGCGTAGTGTCTGGTATTCTTTGGTGTCTGTAAACATCATCTTTCGATGTTCATAACGTCGTCCCTTCCCTAGTGAAGTTCCTCCTCTCCGTTGGTGTCGATAAACGTCGAGTTTTTCCCCATCATCCACTGATGATTTGGTTGTGTTCGCTTTCCCTTGTGAAGAGATTTTCTCCTCTCCGTTGGTGTCGATAAACGTCGAGTTTTTCCTATGCGTCCGTTGGCGTATAGTTGATATCTTTCCCCACAGGGTCGTCCCCAGAAGATTTCTCCTCTCCGTTGGTGTCGATAAACGTCGAGTTTTTCCTATGCGTCTGATAACGTATAGTTGTTGTTCCCCACAGATCATTTGGTAATGCCAGATGAATCCCCTCAGAGTTTCCTCCTCTCCGTTGGTGTCGATAAACGTCGAGTTTTTCCTATACGTCCTATGACGTCTAGGTGTACCCTTCCCCAAGTGGATTTACCTCTCCGTTGGTTTCGATAAACGTCGAGTTTTTCTCATTCGTCCATGAACGTCTGATTGTATACCCTATTCCCATTCATTCATTAATGTCTGGTTGATTTCCCAACCAGAATTCCCAGTAGACGTCCTATTCGGTTTCCGGTTGTGGTGCCTTTCCCTCGTGAAGGGGCTTTCTCCTTCTCCCTTTCGTCCTATGACGTCTGGTTGAGTTTTCTCCTTCTCCGTTGGTGTCGATAAACGTTGAGTCTCCCTTTCGTCCTATGACGTCTGGCTGAGTTTTCTCCTTCTCCGTTGGTGTCGATAAACGTTGAGTCTCCCTTTCGTCCTATGACGTCTGGCTGAGTTCTCTCCTTCTCCGTTGGTGTCGATAAACGTTGAGTCTCCCTTTCGTCCTATGACGTCTGGTTGAGTTTTCTCCTTCTCCGTTGGTGTCGATAAACGTTGAGTCTCCCTTTCGTCCTATGACGTCTGGCTGAGTTTTCTCCTTCTCCGTTGGTGTCGATAAACGTTGAGTCTCCCTTTCGTCCTATGACGTCTGGCTGAGTTTTCTCCTTCTCCGTTGGTGTCGATAAACGTTGAGTCTCCCTTTCGTCCTATGACGTCTGGCTGAGTTTTCTCCTTCTCCGTTGGTGTCGATAAACGTTGAGTCTCCCTTTCGTCCTATGACGTCTGGCTGAGTTTTCTCCTTCTCCGTTGGTGTCGATAAACGTCGAGCTTCTCCCTTTCGTCCTATGACGTCTGGTCGAGTCTTCCCATTCATCCGATGATGTCTGGTTACCTCTCCGTTGGTCTTGGTAAATGTTGAGTCTTTCCCATTTCGTCCGCTGACGTATGGTTGTATCACTATCCTTCCAGTCATTCATTAATGATTGGTTACCTCTCCGTTGGTCTTGGTAAACGTTGAGTTTTTCCCCATTTCGTTCGCTGACGTATGGTTGTATCCTTTCCTGGCTATCCCTAGTAGAGTTGATTTACCTCTCCGTTGGTCTTGGTAAACGTTGAGTTTTTCCTAGTTGTCCGTTGGCATCTAGTTGAAATGATTTCTGTTCCCCATTCATCGTGTATCGATGTCTGGATGTGGTTGTGCTTTTGAAGAGAATATAGAAAAGAAAAAAAAGAAGAAAAAAAAAAACAACAAGAATTTCCCAACAGTGTGCAAATTTCTACGGTTCTTGGTATTCAATCCCTGTTTACCCTGAAAGTCTGACAGTCGTTGCTCCCATCCATTCGGGTTCCCAGTTGATTGAATAGGGGCAGCTGTAGCACCTCAAATTTGCACCCTACCATTTTGTACATTCATTTCATATTAGGTCATAACATAACATGTCCACTGCATAACATTGCATTGTCCATTGGCCCAAGTGCAAGCTCAATTGATGGATTGGGTCAGAATGATCAGGAGAATCAGTCAATCAAGCAAGTGAGTGCCATTTTCATTGGGACAAGGCCCTAGGGTTGATTTATCAAGCTCATATGGTCCAAGGATCATTTTGAAGTGGTTTGGCCAAAGGTTAGATGCTCAGAAGTCACCAGTCATTGTTCAGTCAACCAGAAACCCTAGAAAGTCAACTGTGGTCAACTGTGCCCGATTTTATGGATTGGAAGGTGGGAAATGGTTTGAAAGGCCTCATTCATGTCCATATGAGTCTCATTTGACATATCAAAGACCAAGGTTGAAGATTGGGAGGTCAGACAGAAAGTTTCCAAAAATAGCAGGTGACATGTAATTTCAGCTGCCCAAAATGGAAACGTTTTCCCCTCAAAATAACTTCATCATACAAGCTTCAAATGGAATTTTGTCCAACATGAAAGTTGAAGATCGTGTTCTCACCATTCCAAAAAGTCCAAGAACTTGAAAATCCCATGTGTGGTTGACAAGATATGGTCAGATCAATTTCAAAAATGACCCGTAATCAGGAGGGCATAATCTCCACATGGTTTGTCCAAATTGCAAGTTCTTTATATGCACAAACTCCATTTGACATGTACTTTCATGGTGCATAATTGGATTTTCTCAAAAGTGGCCAGTGCAAAAAGTCAAATTTCAACTGGACAGTTAAATGAACCAGGGGCAAAATGGTCCAACTTGTGAAATAATTGGAATTTTTGAGTGGGGATTTTTGCAACACCTCACAAATGGTATTTGAAACTTTTTGGAATACTCATAACATGCCAAGGCTTCATGGTTTGGAAATTAGCTTTTGAAATGAATTGAAAAAAATGGACAAAGTACCATCACATAGTGAAATTGAGAAATATGCATTCATTTGACTTGGGACCAATTCCATCAGCTCCTAAATGACATTTGTGACCTGCTAGAACCAAGCTTGGGCAGAAAAAATTGGCTGGTTTAAGAGAGGGTATTTTGGCCACATTGAAATTTCATGTTAACACTAAAATTTCCATTTTCACTAATTAGGATTAATTGTTGGATTAAGTGGTAGTATATATAGTTAATTATAACTGTTTTCTCAGGGACTAATCACAATTCACAAATCCAAAAGCAAATTCTCTCATTTTCTCTCATTTTGCTCCAATTTTACGTGGTATAGAACTTCTGTTGATCAAGATTGAAGCAAAACCTTAACCGATTCGCAACTGTTGTAAGGTTCATCCTCCAATGGCAGTTGAGAAACAGCATTGATCTAAGCACTCTCGAGCTGGATTCTCACCATCATTCATCTCCCTAGAGCTTGTGCAGCTTCTGTTTTCACTCATCGAGGCAAAACGCGCGCGAAATCCACGGCTACACGTCAAGAAGGTTAGGATCCGATGTTCACCAAACTTAAATTTGTGTTGTGGTTCTTGTAGAGTATACCTTGTAGATCATGCAGCACCTTGTAGAATTAAAAACCGTTAGGATTTGAGAGAGCAATCGTGAATCTAAGCTTTGATGTGAAATCTTCTTCCGCTCGATCTGTGCTGTACGATAAGAATTAGGATGAATCGTTGTGATATTTGAGATCCTGAGAGCGAGACCTTTCTAACGGTTATAGGCATGTTAATTTTTGTTGAAGTTGGATGTTCTTGATGTTCTTGAGCTTTTTGTTAAAATTCTGGAAAAAACGATGAGCAAGGATGCGTTTGATCCGCTGAGCCTCGTTCCCGTTTTCAAATCTTGTTTAGCGCGCAAAACAGGCCAATCAGGAGAAGCCAACGCGTTTAGTGAACGGCTGCGTTTTAGGCCAGACGCGAGGAATTACCATTGTGCCATTGGATTCATATTAATTAATTAAAACATTAGATAATTATTACAAAAATCATTTCAACCTTGGAAAAATCAAAAAATAAATAATTGGCTAATCCAAAAAATGTGAGGATTTTTTCTATGGTCTCCATTTTCCCTGTAGAATTTTATGGACATATTTTTTGAAGTTGTGCTTGGTAGAAAATTTAAATTGGCATAGGGATGTTCATAAGGTGTGCAATATTCACATGTTTTGCTATTTTAATCACAAAATCATCATGCCTAATCCAAATGAAATGAAATTTTAGGTGTAGATTCTTGACACTCTTCTGGAATTTTTGACATATTATTTGTAATTTTTGGACCTCTGGTTTTTTAGATATGATTTACTGAACTTGAGTGTGATAATATGTGTCACAATTTGATATGCTGAGTTCATGTATTATTTTTCCATGCTTCCCTTTGGCCTATGGTTTTGATTTTTTGCATGAGACACCTTTGACATGTTAACTTTCAACATGAATTTTTGTGGATTTTAATCATCTATTTTCTAATTGTTTAGGATTTTTGTTTGCTGCTTAGCAATTTTGACTTGTTGCTTGTGCAACATTTTTTTAGCATGTTACCATATCCTCATCCCTAACCCTATGAACATGAAATTTGGTAGAGTAGTTCCTGACATGTGTAGCTTTCATTTGGCTTTGGTCCTACTCATTTCCCATTTAATATCACTGTTTACCATTTGATTGAAGTTAGTGTACATTTTGTGACTTCATTTGGTTGTGTTTTTGCATGCTTTGACATGTTGAATTAATTCCTATAGTTCCACTAGTCCAAATGGCATAAAAATTGACATGTAGCTTGTTGAATGTCCTCTGTTTAGGATATAATTTTTGTGGAATTTTCCATGCTGTTTTGGTATTTTTTTTGGATGTAATCATTCTGGTTGTCCATATGTGATTCTACATTGCTTACTTTGCCTTAATTTGTGCATAAAATGAAATTGGTGTATGGTTTGGATATGAGACCAATTGGGATCCCTTTGTAATTGAATTATCTTGGTTTTGATTATGATTTGCTTGCTGTTTTAGGATTTTTCCATCCTTTGGACCCTAGGCTTGGCCTAGTGGTCTAGTTACTTATGTTTGAGCTTGACTTTGACTTTTCAGGTTAAAAAGCTAGTGCCTTAAGGAGGTTGGTGCATAATTGAGTTGTTTCCTTTGATCATTGTATACTAATTTGTTTGTGTTGTAGGGTGCTTGGTTCACATGGACTTGGTGTAACACCCTTCTACCCAAACGACATATTTAAATAGATTATCAGAGTACAACATGTAGAAGAGTTTACATTTCTTACAACATAACAATTATCGCATCGCAACATAAAACATATTATTTATTTTATTAAAACTTCGCAGCGGACAACAACATTAATATTCTCATTCATCATATAACAATTCATAATAATGGTTCAACATTATCTCAACAAAACATCCCAACATGTTAGTCATCATAAACAACGTAAATAATAATCAATTATCTATCGAATCCCATAACCCCGGTGTCACATGACCAGAGCATTTGACTCGACTCTGTAGAATAACTCTACACTTATTCTTCAAACCTCAACAATAGCTACTCCTCTTTATCTGCACATTGCTCATCATAGATGAACATAAACACATGCAGAAGGGGTGAGAATTACATTATCAAATAATAATATAACGACAGAAATATAAACATAAATATATTTCACATATGCCAACACAGCTCATCATCATCATCATAATCAACATATTCATGAACATCAACAAAACAACATATCAAATGCAATGCACACACCCATGCATGACTTAACACGACTCGGTATACCCATTTTGTGACCAACTACAGGATCACCACTCCCAGATTCATCACCATAGAATCCGAGTTCCCCGCAAGGAACCAAGCCTCTCAACAAGCCCGAAGTCAACAACATCATTGGAACTCAGTCCGTTCATCACTAGGCATCGGCCTTTCATGAATGCATGCACACCAAGCATGCATCATAATCAACATAGCAACAATAGCATCATATATTCATGTTATCATCATCATTAACACATTCTATCACAAAAGCATATCACATCATGCCACATAATCAAACACAGTATTATCACACTCTACTAATATCTATGCCACTCAAAGTAACGGAAGATGATCCCTCATATACCATGCATCAGCTAAGTTACCTCGCTCAGCCTAACCAACCCAAAACTGCACAACAACAGCCCAGGAAAGACCACAAGTCTGCCCATACGCGTATTGCCTATGCCCATACGCGTATTACCCACGCCTGACCAAATCCATACGCGTATTGCCCATATCCATACGCGTATGCTACGCGTATCACATTCCCATACGCGTACCAACAGAGACCAAAACACGTTCAAAACATCATCTTCTTCATCCATACGCGTATTGCCTAGTGCCATACGCGTACCAGCAATCTCATACGCGTATTGCCTAGTGCCATACGCGTATGACCAGGAACCAGATTTCCAGATCTGCAATGGCTTTTTCTGCTACGAGATCTATCCAAATTCATCCTTCCACAGTCCAAATTTCACACAAAATCACTCATATCATCTAATACAAATAGTTCCCTATTCGATTTCACAAATCCTAACATTATTGCATATAATTTCTACGAATTCCTTCGATTAAAATCCCAATTTCGTTCATCCAATATTTCACCATTTTCAGCATATTATTGTTTAATAAGGTTCAGACCCCTTACCTCTTTGGATTGAAGGAAGCTCTGAGCAATCTTTGGCCTTTTCCTCTTCCTTCTCTTTCTCTTCAGCGTTTCTCCCCCCTTTCTCTGACTCTGAGGCAAAACACGTGAAAACAACCTGAGTCCTCACTTTGGCCTCTTTTATCCAATTTCCACTTTTACCCTTCCACTCTTCATATTCCATTTATTTATTTAATTATTATTAAAATAAATAACATCTATAGTAATAATAAAAATAATCCAATAATTCAACTTTATTTAATTAAATTAATAAAATAATATTAACTCAATTAAATAATTCTCTTATTTTAATCGGGGTGTTACAACTCTCCCCCACTAAAAGAGTTTTCGTCCTCGAAAACATACCTCAAGCAAATAGAGCCGGATACGACTCCTTCATCTGATCTTCACGCTCCCAAGTCAAGCTCTCACCAGCTGGACCTCCCCAAACAACTTTCACCAGAGCAATATTCTTACCTCTCAGGGTCTTCTCTTCTCGGTCATTTATCCGAATTGGCAACACCTCAACGGTCAAATTATCCCTCACCTGGACATCATCCAACTGAACAACATGCGAAGGATCCGCAATATATTTTCTCAACTGAGATACATGAAACACATCATGCAGATTAGAAAGCGACGGCGGTAAAGCTATCCGATACGCCACCTCCCCAACCCTCTTCAAAATCTGATACGGACCCACAAACCTCGGAGTAAGCTTTTTAGACTTTAAAGCTCTACCCACACCTGTCGTCGGAGTAACTCTCAAGAACATATGATCTCCCTCTTGGAACTCAAGTGCCTTTCTCCTGTTATCATGATAACTCTTCTGACGACTCTGAGAAATCTTCATTTTCTCCTGAATCATCTTAACCCTTTCAGTCGTCTGCTGCACAATCTCAGGTCCGAGTACAACACTCTCACCTGATTCATACCAACACAATGGAGTTCTACACCTCCTACCATACAATGCTTCATATGGAGCCATACCGATACTAGCATGAAAACTATTATTATAAGTAAACTCCACCAACGGCAAATAACTATCCCAAGAACCACTCTGCTCCAACACACAAGCTCTCAACAAATCCTCCAAGGATTGGATAGTTCTTTCAGTCTGACCATCAGTCTGAGGATGATAAGCTGAACTCAACCTCAACTTAGTCCCCAACGCTTTCTGCAAACTTTCCCAAAATCGAGAAGTAAATCTGGGATCTCTATCAGACACAATACTGGATGGAATACCATGCAGCCTCACTATCTCCTCAATATACAACTCTGCCAACTTCTCTAAAGAGTGATTAATCTTCATCGGCAAGAAATGCGCCGACTTAGTCAATCGATCCACAATCACCCAAATAGAATCATTACCTTTCACCGTCCTCGGCAATCCCGTCACAAAATCCATGGAAATGCTATCCCACTTCCATTCAGGAATCTTCAAAGGTTGCATCATACCTGCCGGTTTCTGATGTTCAATCTTTGACTTCTGACAAGTCAAACAGGCATACACAAACTTAGCAACATCTCTTTTCATACCAGCCCACCAAAACAACTTCTTCAAATCTTGATACATTTTAGTTGCACCTGGATGGATACTCAATCCACTCCTATGGCCCTCTTCAAGAATACTCTTTTTCAATTCAGACACCTCAGGAACACAAACTCTACCTTTAAATCGCAGGATGCCATTCTCATCAATCTCAAAATTACCACCATTACCCTGGTTAACCATAGTAATATGATCAACTAGAGCGACATCAACTTGCTGACCATTCCGAATATCTTCCAGAATTCCACTAGTCAACTTCAACATACCCAACTTTACACTATCAGCGGAAACTTCACAACCCAAACTCATATCACGGAACTGTTCAATTAACTCAAGCTCCCGAACCATCATCATAGACATATGTAGAGACTTTCTACTCAGCGCATCTGCAACTACATTAGCCTTACCGGGATGATAACTCAATTCAAAGTCAAAATCCTTCAGTAATTCTAACCACCTTCTCTGCCTCATATTTAACTCTTTCTGATCAAACAGATACTTCAGACTCTTGTGATCACTGAACACTTCGAATCTGGAACCATACAGATAATGCCTCCACATTTTCAACACAAATACAACAGCTGCAAGTTCTAGATCATGCGTAGGATAATTCCTCTCATGAACTTTCAACTGTCTAGAAGCATAAGCTACAACTTTACCATTCTGCATCAAAACACCACCAAGACCCATCAAAGAAGCATCACAATAGACAACGAAGGACTCACCAGGATTAGGCAAGATCAACACTGGAGCACTGGTCAACCGCCTCTTCAACTCCACAAAACTCGCTTCACAAGCTGCATCCCACACATACACTTGACCCTTCTTAGTCAACTGCGTCAACGGCAATGCCAACTTAGAGAAGCCCTCAATAAATCTGCGATAATAACCAGCTAACCCCAGAAAGCTGCGTATCTCAGTAGCAGACTTCGGAGTCTCCCACTGTAATACAGCATCAACTTTAGCCGGATCAATAGAAATCCCACCACTTGAAATCACATGGCCAAGGAAACTCACTTCCTTCAACCAGAACTCACATTTAGATAACTTCGCATATAATTTCTTTTCTCTTAACACCTGCAAAACAATTCTCAGATGTCCTGCATGCTCTTCTTCCGTCTTAGAATATATCAATATATCATCTATGAACACCACAACAAAATTATCAAGGTACGGATGAAATATACGATTCATATATTCCATAAACACACCTGGAGCATTAGACACACCGAACGGCATCACAGTGTATTCATAATGACCATACCTCGTACGGAAAGCAGTCTTCGCAATATCATCTGACTTCACTCGGATCTGATGATAACCCGACCGCAAATCAATCTTACTGAAAACATGAGCTCCAACCAACTGGTCCATCAAATCATCAATCCTCGGCAATGGATACCGATTCTTGATAGTCACCTTATTCAACTGCCGGTAATCGACACACAACCTCATCGTACCTTCTTTCTTCTTCACTAACAATACTGGTGCACCCCAAGGAGAAACACTTGGACGCACAAACTTCTTCTCAAGCAATTCTTCAAGTTGCTTCTTCAATTCAACTAATTCAGTTGCCGACATTCTATAAGGAGACATCGACACTGGACTCGTACCTGGTACTAAGTCAATGGCAAATTCGACTTCCCGTTCTGGAGGTAATTCACTTACATCCTCCGGAAACACATCCTGAAATTCACAGACAATCGGCAAATCTACACTCACCACTTTCTTATCCGCTTGTAGAGACGCAAATAAAGCGAATATCTGAGCTTCATCTTTCACAAAATCCCCCACCTGCTTAGCAGATAGAAATCTTGCCTCATCATCCTCACCAACTTCAGAAAATCGCACTGTCTTCCTATAGCAGTTGATAAACACGCCATAGAATTCTAGCCAATTCATTCCCAGAATAATATCAATTTGGTGCAAGGGTAAGCACACCAAATCAACCACGAACTCTCTCTCAAAGATCGTCAAATGACAACCTCGACAGACAACAGAAGTCTTCACAGAACCATTAGCAGGAGTATCTATCACCATACTTCCGCCTAGGGACGACATAATCACACCAATCCTGGTCGCACACTCATACGAAATAAACGAATGGGTAGCACCAGTGTCAACAATAGCAAGCAATTCAACATTATTAATCAAGCAAGTACCTTTAATCAGATTATCTTCTTTAGGAGCTTCAGCCCCACTCAGAGCAAACACCCTACCAGTAGTATGAGTTGCAGTAGCCGCCTTCTTCGGTTTCGAGCACTGCGAACTGATATGGCCTTTCTCGCCACAATTAAAACATGTCGGACCAGCATCCTTACATTCCGTAACTCTATGACCAGCCTGACCGCATCGGAAACATCTCAGCACTTTCTTGGCACAGCTATCAGCACGGTGGCCTGGCTCGCCACACTTGAAACATTTACCAGCTATGGGAGATCCTCCCCCACTTGGCTTCTTCACATCTACCACCTTCTGCCTACCTTTACCATTCGGAGATGCATAAGGACTACCACGATCCTTATTCTTCTTCTCACTAAGACTCTTGTAGTGAGCAGTCCTAGCCTTGCTATCTTCATCAAATATCCTGCACTTGTTAACCAGTGTAGGAAACCTACGAATCTCCTGGTAACCAATGCCCTGTTTGATCTCGGGACGCAACCCGTTCTCAAACTTGACACACTTGGATTCCTCAGCATCAGCATTATTATAATGAGGACAATACTGCACCAGCTCCTCAAACTTCGAAGCGTAATCAGCAACAGACATGTTACCCTGCTTCAGTCCCAGAAATTCCATCTCCTTCTTACATCGCACATCAGCAGGAAAATATTTCTCCAGAAAGGCCGTCTTGAACCTTTCCCAAGTCATCTCAGCACCTGGTACTTCAATCCTCTGTCGAGTGTTATCCCACCAGTTTTCAGCCTCTTCAGATAACATATGCGTACCAAACTGCACCTTCTGTGCTTCAGTACACGTCATCACCCGGAAAATCTTCTCAATTTCCTTCAGCCAAATCTGAGCACCATCTGGATCATAGCGCCCCTTGAATGTAGGAGGGTTATTCTTCAGAAACCTTCCCAAATTCCTAAACTCGTCGACCGGCGGATTCTGCTGCGCCTGCATAGCCTGCGCCATAGCAGCCAAAGCCTCAGCAATCGCACGGTCATTTTCTCCAGCCATACCCTGCACGACACAACTACAACCGTTAAATATCGACAGTGTCATTTACACTAATCGACCAACAGGGAAAACATCACATTATGACTCGACTGGACTGACCATGCTCTGATACCACTAATGTAACACCCTTCTACCCAAACGACATATTTAAATAGATTATCAGAGTACAACATGTAGAAGAGTTTACATTTCTTACAACATAACAATTATCGCATCGCAACATAAAACATATTATTTATTTTATTAAAACTTCGCAGCGGACAACAACATTAATATTCTCATTCATCATATAACAATTCATAATAATGGTTCAACATTATCTCAACAAAACATCCCAACATGTTAGTCATCATAAACAACGTAAATAATAATCAATTATCTATCGAATCCCATAACCCCGGTGTCACATGACCAGAGCATTTGACTCGACTCTGTAGAATAACTCTACACTTATTCTTCAAACCTCAACAATACCTACTCCTCTTTATCTGCATATTGCTCATCATAGATGAACATAAACACATGCAGAAGGGGTGAGAATTACATTATCAAATAATAATATAACGACAGAAATATAAACATAAATATATTTCACATATGCCAACACAGCTCATCATCATCATCATAATCAACATATTCATGAACATCAACAAAACAACATATCAAATGCAATGCACACACCCATGCATGACTCAACACGACTCGGTATACCCATTTTGTGACCAACTACAGGATCACCACTCCCAGATTCATCACCATAGAATCCGAGTTCCCCGCAAGGAACCAAGCCTCTCAACAAGCCCGGAGTCAACAACATCATTGGAACTCAGTCCGTTCATCACTAGGCATCGGCCTTTCATGAATGCATGCACACCAAGCATGCATCATAATCAACATAGCAACAATAGCATCATATATTCATGTTATCATCATCATTAACACATTCTATCACAAAAGCATATCACATCATGCCACATAATCAAACACAGTATTATCACACTCTACTAATATCTATGCCACTCAAAGTAACGGAAGATGATCCCTCATATACCATGCATCAGCTAAGTTACCTCGCTCAGCCTAACCAACCCAAAACTGCACAACAACAGCCCAGGAAAGACCACAAGTCTGCCCATACGCGTATTGCCTATGCCCATACGCGTATTACCCACGCCTGACCAAATCCATACGCGTATTGCCCATATCCATACGCGTATGCTACGCGTATCACATTCCCATACGCGTACCAACAGAGACCAAAACACGTTCAAAACATCATCTTCTTCATCCATACGCGTATTGCCTAGTGCCATACGCGTACCAGCAATCTCATACGCGTATTGCCTAGTGCCATACGCGTATGACCAGGAACCAGATTTCCAGATCTGCAATGGCTTTTTCTGCTACGAGATCTATCCAAATTCATCCTTCCACAGTCCAAATTTCACACAAAATCACTCATATCATCTAATACAAATAGTTCCCTATTCGATTTCACAAATCCTAACATTATTGCATATAATTTCTACGAATTCCTTCGATTAAAATCCCAATTTCGTTCATCCAATATTTCACCATTTTCAGCATATTATTGTTTAATAAGGTTCAGACCCCTTACCTCTTTGGATTGAAGGAAGCTCTGAGCAATCTTTGGCCTTTTCCTCTTCCTTCTCTTTCTCTTCAGCGTTTCTCCCCCCTTTCTCTGACTCTGAGGCAAAACACGTGAAAACAACCTGAGTCCTCACTTTGGCCTCTTTTATCCAATTTCCACTTTTACCCTTCCACTCTTCATATTCCATTTATTTATTTAATTATTATTAAAATAAATAACATCTATAGTAATAATAAAAATAATCCAATAATTCAACTTTATTTAATTAAATTAATAAAATAATATTAACTCAATTAAATAATTCTCTTATTTTAATCGGGGTGTTACACTTGGTGCTATGCACCTCATTGTTTGATTGTTGATTGATTCTTATTGTTGTTGTTTTGTTTATGTTGGGATGCTGATTCTGTTTGACTGTTTCCAGGTACCCCTAGTTGCTCAGTTCTCTTAAGAACTTGCATTGCTTTGCTTATAAGCAATTAGCATTGAGGTATTGCACTTTCTTCTTCATGTAGTCTGGAGACCCGGCTGTTACCGGGTCGGGCAAATGTCTGAAGTCCTCCTTAAGAGGCAATGATCGTGGTTGTTTATTTTTCGTGCCAAGCAGGTGAAAGTCCTTTAAATAAGGCAATTGGTGGAAGGTAGGGATAAGCAATCTATCCCCCACTATTCTGTGAGTCTTCTCCTTGCTCCCATTACATGGTTGTAGCATTGAGATCCAAACCCAAGATCTATCGAGTCCAATTGGGGAAAGAGTTCCATCTTTCTGAACTCCCCCACATTCTTATATTTACATGCTCTCTCGGACCTGAGATAGAAGCAATGAGGCACACCCCTCATCACCTTTCATCTAGCTTCACCTTAGCCCCTCAATGGCAAGGTCAAGAGCTAACCTGACCCCGATACAGAGGCTTGTTTGTTGAGGTTGATATGACCCCTCGACTAAAGCCTAACCCTGATGTTTGAGCCCCTTGTTGGTGTGTTTATTTCATGCTGTATATGTTTGTATGGTGTGATCGTATCCCCTAGGTTTGCTAGACTCCGCGTAGTCTCGTTTGCATGACAATTAAGGTAGCACGGTTCCTTCGTATAGGACTTCCTTTCTTGCTTGAGCTTTCCTAAAACACAAACAAACATTATCCCCTCTTAAGGATACGTCAACTCCTTCTACTACAGGTGAGTGAGTCTCCAAAGGTCGAGCATCCGGTAGATTGTGTAGTGACGTTGTCCACCTAAAAAACACAAACCAACAGGAATAGTTTAGCCGAACTACGACAACTCTGATTCTCATGTTCATATGAGATACGTAGGCACGAGATGCGATGTCTTGTCGAGTTTGACTAACAACTAACACTAATTCTTTTCTCTCGCCCTCGTTGCGATTGAGACCTTCCCTTTCTCTTGCCTTGGTTGCAATCGAGACCCTTCTTCTTGTTGTGTGCTTGGAAGCTGATGTAAGTCCATCGAGTGGCATTCGGGTTCCAGTGTGCGTGTGTTTGGTTCGGATGCTGATGTAAGCCCAGTGATTGGCATTCAGGCTCCACGTTTGCCTTCTTGTGTGTGTTTTTGGTTCGGATGCTGATGTAAGTCCAGTGATTGGCATTCAGGCTCCACGTTTGCCTTTGCCTGTGTTTGCTTGTGTGCGTGTTTGCCGAGCTACGAATGCTCTGATTCTCCTTCGTCCAAGGAGATACGTATGCATAGGATGCGATATCCTAGCGAGCATGTGTCGTTTCCCCAGTCCGAACTACTTAGACTCTGATGTCTATGCTTGATAGACTAGGTAGGCCCAGGATGCGATATCCTGCCGAGTCAGTTTCAGTCTGTTTTCTTGTGTCTCCTTCAGCCAGTGCGTGTGAGCATGAGCAGTGTTTTAGCAACCATTTTCCTTCCTATTGTGCGTGGATCCCGTCGAGTACGATGGATGCGTAGGGGTGCTAATACCTTCCCTTCGCATAACCGACTCCCGATCCCATTCTCTTTGGTCGCGAGACCATGTCTTTCCCAGGTTTACTCTGAGCGTTTCCTTTCCCTCTTTTGGGATAAATAACGCACGGTGGCGGCTCTGTTGTTCTTGTTTTCCCGCCGGTTTTTCGCGTAATGCGACATCTACCCACTTTGAGTCTCTTTCACCGTATGTGCCTTATCCCACTTTGGTGTCCACCTTTCCCCCTTGTCCACCATGGTTAGGGCTCAAACCCAATTAAGGCTCGAATCATTGGTCCCACATCCCAATGCTTACACGTCTAAGAATACCAATAGAGATGTGTACCATCACAGAAAACACACATTCTGAATACATGATCGATTCTACAATCATCGGTTCCACAAACCATAACAAAATTCATCAATCATAAGTGACTTCATTCACCACAGTACACAATAGTAACATGGCATGTTCCATATAATGCGTCTCGTTCTCAATCATGGCAATAATTCATCCACGACCTCCACATAAGCATCGTACGAATGAATACCACATTCTCGCATTATCTAGTTTATAAACCTCACTCATGACCTAATTTCACTAGATTCATCGTGTAATTTTCAACATTAACATGTATTCAACATAAACATAGCATCACAATTGATTAATGGATGGAAGAATGCATTTAGAAACACTTAGGAAATGGATTTTGAAGTTTTTAACTTGAGTCAATCGATTGGTTGGGGAAGCCTAATCGATTGGTTCCTCTCACATTTTTGTTTTTCAAAGTTTGCTGAGTGTCAATCGATTGATCCTGAGTGTCAATCGATTGATCCTGCTGAAAATTTCCACTGTTCATATACAACAAGTCTGTGCAATCGATTGACATGCAGTGTCAATCGATTGGTCCTGTGAAAACTCCATTTTTCTGCTAAACCAAAGGCTGTCAATCGATTGGTCCTGTGAAAATTCCATTTTTCTGCTAAACCAAAGGCTATCAATCGATTGATGACAGGGGCCAATCGATTGGTTCACTCACATTTTCATTTTTCCACTTCACAGACACCATTTTCCTCTATTATTTCATTTCTAACACACCATCCATTTCTTCTTCCAACAAAACTCATCATATTACATGTTCATATGTACATGTATAATAAGGATTTCAACATCATAAACACAACCATAACAAATCATGCAATCACAACAATCATGAAGAGCATATCAAGCACATGTTCATAAAAACAACAACATCAAGAGAAATATTCATCACATATCATGGATTATTCATGATTTATCTATGATTCTACAACCATAATCTTCTAGAACCTAGGGTTTCTAAATAGAACCCACCTCAAGAAATTGAAGAGGCGAAGTTGTGGAAGATGAGATGAGGATGAAGATGATGATGTTGGTTCCAAGTTTTCCTTCTTCTTCTTCTTCTCCACTAGCCTTGCTTTTCCTTCTTCTCTTGAGCTTCCTCTATATTTCTATGCTTTCTGATACATAGAACAAATGAAGTGGCTTATGGTAGGTAGAAACATATGGTGATGAGTAATTCAAAGACCAAATGCAAGTGGCCAATAGAAACATGTGGTTAGTAAGTGGATGGACTGGTAGTAACAAATATCTCAAGTGGCACTAACTTGTAATATTTGTTCTACCGGAGCTATTGACCCATTATTAGTGTTACCAAAATGTCCCAATTAATAAAAGGTCAGTTCCAAATAATATTAATAAAGTCAACCTGAACTCACTATTTGCTCTATTTATCCCAATTGGCAGCTTTTAGAACACATAGGAACTCAGTTGATCTCAATTAATAAGAATTTAAGCATTTAAGGAAATACAGGGTATTACATGTTTCCTCAATCTTTTAAAAACGTGTAATTTAAGTGACGTGGTAGAAATAGTTTGTTTAAAAATATATTGGGAAAAAAGTCATTAATGTTGTATTGGAATTGTACAGTGGCTTATAATTTGGGGCAAATATTTTAGACAAAATGATTTTCAGTTTGAGATAGAGGGAGTAGAATTTTACAATGTGTTAAAAAAACATAGAATGAACAACAGACAGAGAATGAGATTCGATCTTTTAGATTAGCATTTTTTTAAAGGACTAAACTTACATACAATTGCTTATATACTGTTAGAACTGTATTCCATTCATGATATAACATGTGGAGTTAATCTCCCATTTTTGGAAAAAATAAATGTACGACAAAGTCATGTTTTGTTAGAGGATCTGAATGTGACGTTAAGTTTTCGACAGATATCACGTTATGAATGAAAAAAAGCACCAAGAATATCATTGGAACTGCACTTATGTTTTATTATTTTTTAAATAAACAATTCAATTACAAAATTAAAATAAAAAAGTCTTAAATGTAATTTCTTCTCAAAGTTTCATTTTTGACACAAACAATATTAACACATTTTATTAATCAAGTGATGCTCAATATGAGGAGGAATTAAATTAAAAGTAATAAGTCTAGTCAAGTTAAAAATAATTAGTCGTAAATGTAATGTTTCTTCAAAGTTTTTAAAACGTGTAATTTTAGTTACGCGGTAGAAATAGTTTGTTTAGAAATATTTTGGGAAAAAAGACATTAATGTTGTATTGGAATTGTAAAGTGGCTTATAATTGGGGACAAATATTTTAGACAAAATGATTTATAATTTGATATAGAGGGAGTAGAATTTTACAATGTGTTAAAAAAACATAGAATGAAGAACATATGGAGAATGAGATTCGATATTTTAGATTAGCATTTTTTTAAAGGACTAAAGTTACGTACAATTGCTTATATACTGTTAGAACTATTTTCCATTCATGATATAACATGTGGAGTTAATCTCCCATTTTTGGAAAAATAAATGCACGACAAAGTCATGTTTTGGTATGGGCTTGGTTCACGCATATCCATATGATTCGACTTTCACGGTGGATATCAGGTTCCCCTATGGGACTCGAACCCACTTTTAAGAATCATCATTCGTATGGGGCTCTAACCCACGTTGAGTATCTTTCACCATATGGGACTCGAACCCACTTTTAAGAACCATCACTCGTATGGGACTTGAACCCACGTTGAGTATCTTTCACCATATGGGACTCAGACCCACTTTTAAGAACCATCACTCGTATGGGACTCGAACCCACGTTGAGTATCTTTCACCATATGGGACTCGAACCCAATTGAGGCGCGAATCATTGGTGCCACATCCCCACTTACCGCTTTACATAGCCTTGAAGTGGTATGTGCACAATCACAACTAATTCCGAATATGTGATTAGGTCTCAATAACAAATAGGACTTTCGGAGCAATGCTCCTCACCAAAATAGGTCTTTTGGAACAAATGTTCCTCACCAAAAATATCAAACAATCCTCATGATATCATATCAATTCTCATGGCATCATAACATGATCTATTCTCATACATGAATCACACATGTTACATACAAAGTATATTGATTCCCTTACCAAGTGAATACTTTTCCATGATACACACTTAGGTACCGTTGCGTCCAAGCATCACCGTATACTCATTTCCATATCCTAGATTATCTTTCAAAGTTATTAATCAAGTTATTCTCCTAGGTTTCCTCACTCATCTTTATAGAGTTTTAATCATATTATTTCACATCCAACAACATCCAATCAATTTATCTCATATACATTAGCATATTAAATATCATACAAGAACACCCATAGTAGCATCATATGTCATAATAAACCCTAGACATATCCGACTCACAACATGCTCCTCATTTTCTTAGATTATTCAAGTTGTCACATACAAACAAGTCAAACATACCCCAAGCATAGAATTATCACTATCATTTACCAATAACTCTTGGTTATCTCATTGTCTCTCATCACCATGCAATATCTCATTGTATGAGCTTTTCAAGCTTTAAGTCTCATATCAGTCGGATTCACGGCTCTTGAATAATGGCAAGAACAAGAACCATATATTCAATCAACAAAACAAAAACTAATATATATATATATATATATATATATAGATATATATACATATATACATATATAGATACATATATATGTATATATATATATATATATATATATATATATATATATATATATATATATATATATATATATTATGAGTTTTTGTTTTGTTGATTGAATATATGGTTCTTGTTCTTGCCATTATTCAAGAACCGTGAATCCGACTGATATGAGACTTAAAGCTCGAAAAGTTCATACAATGAGATATTGCATGGTGATGAGAGACAATGAGATATTGTTGAAATCTATGCTTGTAGCTTTAAATGTAATTTCTTCTCAAGGTTTTGTTTTTGACACAAACAATATTAACGCATTTTATTGATCAAGTGATGCTCAATATGAGGAGGAATTAAATTAAAAGTAATAAGTCTAATCAAGTTAAAAATACTTAGTCGTAAATGTAATGTTTCCTCAAAGTTTTTAAATCGTGTAATTTCAGTGACGCGGTAGAAATAGTTTGTTTAAAAATATTTTGGGAAAAAAGTCATTACTGTTGTATTGAAGTTGTAAAGTGGCTTATGATTTGGGACAAATATTTTAGACAAAATGATTTATAATTTGAGATAGAGGAAGTAGAATTGTACAATGTGTTAAAAAATGTAGAATGAAAAACAGATGGAGAATGAGATTCGATCTTTTAGATTACCATTTTTTCAAAGGACTAAACTTACGTGCAATTGCTTATATAATGTTAGAACTATTTTCCATTCATGATATAACATGTGGAGTTAATCTCCCATTTTTTGGAAAAATAAATGTACGGCAAAGTCATGTTTTGGTAGAGGATCTGAATGTGACGTTAAGTTTTGACAAATATCACCTCATGAATGAAAAAAAGCACCAAAAATATCATTGGAACTGCACCTATGTTTTATCGTTTTTTTAAATAAAAAATTCAACTACAAAAATTAAAATAAAAAACACTTAAATCTTTAACCTTATATATATATATATATAAAATTAGTTAACCAAAGTATTAATTAGAGAATTAAATCTATGATCGTAGCTGTAAATGTAATTTCTTCTAAAAGTTTTGTTTTTGAAACAAACAATATTAACGCATTTTATTAATCTACTGATGCTCAATATGAGGAGGAATTAAATTAAAAGTAATAAGTCTAGTCAAATAAAAAATACTTAGTAGTAAATGTAATGTTTCCTCAAAGTTTTTAAAATGTATAATTTAAGTGACTCGGTAGAAATAGTTTATTTTAAAGTATGTTAGGAAAAAAGTCATTAATGTTGTACTGGAATTGTAAAGTGGCTTATAATTTGAGACAAATATTTTAGACAAAATGATTTATAATTTGAGATAGAGGGAGTAGAATTTTACAATGTGTTAAAAAAACATAGTATGAAGAACAGACGGAGAATGAGATTCGATATTTTAAATTTGCATTTTTTTTAAAGGACTAAACTTACATACAATTGGTTATATACTGTTAGAACTGTTTTCCATTCAGGATATAACATGTGGAGTTAATCTCCCATTTTTGGAAAAATAAATGTTTTGGATAGATACCAACTTATGAATGAAAAAAAGCAACACAAATATCATTGGAACTGCACCTATGTTTTATCTTTTTTTTAAATAAACAATTCAATTACAAAAATTAAAATAAAAAAGACTTAAATCTCTAACCTTATATATATATATATATATATATATATATATATATATATATATATATATATATATAATATATATATATATATATATATATATATATATAATTACTTAAACTAAATATTAATTAGAGAATTAAATCTATGATCGTAGCTGTAAATGTAATTTCTTCTCAAAGTTTTGTTTTTGACACAAACAATATTAACGCATTTTATTAATCAAGTAATGCTCAATATAGGAGGAATTAAATTAAAAGTAATAAGTCTAGTCAAGTTAAAAATACTTATTCGTAAATGTAATGTTTCCTCAAAGTTTATAAAATGTGTAATTTAAGTGACGCGGTAGAAATAGTTATGTTTTGGTATAGGATCTGAATGTGACGTTAAGTTTTTGACAGATACCAACTTATGAATGAAAAAAAGCACCAAAAATATCATTGGAATTGCACCTATGTTTTATCCATTTTTTTTAAAATAAACAATTCAATTACAAAAATTAAAATAAAAAAGACTTAAATCTCTAACCTTATATATATATATATATATATATATATATATATATATATATATATATATATATATATATATATATATATATATATATATATATATATATATATATATATATATATATAATTACTTAAGATTAGTATTAATTATAGAATTAAATCTATGATCGTAGCCGCAAATGTAATTTCTTCTCAAACTTTTGTTTTTGATACAAACAATATTAACGCATTTTATTAATCAAGTAATGCTCAATATAGGAGGAATTAAATTAAAAGTAATAAGTTTAGTAAAGTTAAAAATACTTAGTCGTAAATGTAATGTTTCCTCAAAGTTTTTAAAATGTGTAATTTAAGTGACTCGGTAGAAATGGTTTGTTTAAAAATATTTTGGGAAAAAAGTCATTAATGTTGTATTGGAATTGTAAAGTGGCTTATAATTTGGGACAAATATTTTGGCCAAAATGATTTATAATTTGAGATAGAGGGAGTAGATATTTACAATGTGTTAAAAAACATAGAACGACGAATAGACGGAGAATGAGATTCGATCTTTTATTTTTTAAAGGACTAAACTTACGTACAATTTCTTATATATTGTGAGAACTGTTTTCCATTCATGATATAACATGCGGAGTTAATCTCCCATTTTAGGAAAAATAAATGTACGGCAAAGTCATGTTTTGATATAGGATATGAATGTGACGTTAAGTTTTGGACAGATACCACCTTATGAATGAAAAAAAGCACAAAAATTATCCTTGGAACTGCACCTATGTTTTATCCTTTTTTTTAAATAAACAAATCAATTAGAAAACTTAAAATAAAAAAGACTTAAATCTCTAACCTTATATATATATATATATATATATATATATATATATATATATATATATATATATATATATATATATAATTACTTAAACTAAGTATTAATTAGAGAATTAAATCTATGATCGTAGCTGTAAATGTAATTTCTTCTAAAAGTTTTGTTTTTGACACAAACAATATTAATGAATTTTATTAATCAAGTAATGCTATATATAGGAGGAATTAAATTAAAAGTAATAAGTCTAGTCATGTTTAAAATTCTTAGTCGTAAATGTAATGTTTACCTAAAGTTTTTTAAATGTGTAATTTAAGTGACGCGGTAGAAATAGTTTGTTTAAAAATATTTTCCGTTAAAAGTCATTAATGTTGTATTGGAATTGTAAAGTGGCTTATAAATTGGGACAATATTTTAGACAAAATGATTTATAATTTGAGATAGAGGGAGTAGAATTTTACAATGTATTAAAAAAACATAGAATGACGAATAGCCGGAGAATGAGATTCGATCTTTTAGATTAACATTTTTTTAAAGGACTAAATTTACGTACAATTTCTCATATAATGTTAGAATTTTTTTCCATTCATGATATAACATGTGGAGTTAATATCCCATTTTGGAAAATAAATGTTCAGCTAAATGTTCGGCAAAGTCATGTTTTGGTAGAGGATCTGAATGTGACGTTAAGTTTTGGACAGATATCACGATATGAATGAAAAAAAGCACCAAAAATATCAATGGAACTGCATCTATATTTTATCCTTTCTTTTAAATAAACAATTCAATTATAAATATTAAAATAAAAAAGACTTAAATCTTTAGCCTTATATATATATATATATATATATATATATATATATATATATATATATATATATATATATATATATATATATATATATATATATATATATATATATATATATATATATATATATATATATATATATATATATATAGTTAGTTAGTTAGTTAGTTAGTTAGATAACCTAAGTATTAGTTAGAGAATTAAATCTATGATCGTAGCTGTAACTGTAATTTCTTCTCAAGGGTTTATTTTTGAAACAAACAATATTAACGCATTTTATTAATCTAGTGGTGCTCAATATGAGGAGGAATTAAATTGAAAGTAATAAGTCTAGTCAAGTTATGAGGAGGAATTAAATTGAAAGTAATAAGTTTAGTCAAGTTAAAAATACTTAGTAGTAAATGTAATGTTTCCTCAAAGTTTTTAGAACGTGTAATTTAAGTGACTCGGTAGAAATAGTTTGTTTAAAAATATTTTAGGAAAAAAGTCATTAATGTTGTATTGGAATTGTAAAATGGCTTATAATTTGGGACAAATATTTTAGACAAAATGATTTATACTTTGAGATAGAGGGAGTAGAGTTTTACAATGGGTTAAAAAAACATAGAATGAAGAACGGACGGAGAATGAGATTCGATATTTTAAATTTTCATTTTTTCAAAGGACTAAACTTACATACAATTGCTTATATACTATTAGAAATGTTTTCCATTCAGGATATAACATGTGGAGTTAATCTCCCATTTTTGAAAAAGTAAATGTTCGACAAAGTCATGTTTTGCTATAGGATCTGAATGTGACGTTAAGTTTTTGACAGATACCAACTTATGAATGAAAAAAAGTACCAAAAATATCATTGGAACTGCACCTATGTTTTATTCTTTTTTTTAAATAAACAATTCAATTATAAAAACTAAAATAAAAATGACTTAAATCTCTAACCTTATATATATGATCGTAGCTGTAAATGTAATTTCTTATCAAAGTTTTGTTTTTGACACAAACAATATTAACACATTTTATTAATCAAGTAATGCTCAATATAGGAGGAATTAAATTAAAAGTAATAAGTCTAGTCAAGTTTAAAATACTTAGTCGTAAATGTAATGCTTACTCAAAGTTTTGAAAATGTGTAATTTAGATGACGCGGTAGAAATAGTTTGTTTAAAAATATTTTGGGAAAAAAGTCATTAATGTTGTATTGGAATTGTAAAGTGGCTTATAATTTGGGACAATATTTTAGACAAAATGATTTATAATTTGAGATAGAGGGAGTAGAATTTTACAATGTTTTAAAAAAAACATAGAATGACGAATAGACGGAGAATGAGAATCGATATTTTAGATTAGCATTTTTTTAAAGGATTAAACTTACGTACAATTTGTTATATAATGTTAGAATTGTTTTCCCTTCATGATATAACATGTGGAGTTAATCTCCCATTTATGGAAAAATAAATGTTCGGAAAATCATCTTTTGGTAGAGGATCTGAATGTGACGTTAAGTTTTGGACAAATATTACCTTATGAATGAAAAAAAGCACCAAAAATATCATTGAAATTAGTTAACCTCAGTATTAATTAGAGAATTAAATCTATGATCGTAACTGTCAATGTAATTTCTTCTCAAAATTTTGTTTTTGACACAAACAATATTAATGCATTTTATTAATCAAGTGATACTCAATATGAGGAGGAATTAAATTAAAAGTAATAAATCTAGTCAAGTGAAAAATACTTAGTGCTAAATGTAATGTTTCCTCTATGTTTTTAAAACGTGTAATTTAAGTGACGCGCTAGAAATAGTTTCTTTAAAAATATTTTTGGAAAAAAGTCATTAATGTTATATTGGAATTTTAAAGTGGCTTATAATTTAGGACATATATTTTAGACAAAATGATTTATAATTTGAGATAGAGGGAGTAGAATTTTACATTTGTGTTAAGAAAATATAGAATGAAGAACAGACAGAGAATGAGATTCGATGTTTTAGATTTCCATTTTTTTAAAGGACTAAACTTACATAAAATTGCTTATATACTGTTAGAACTCTTTTCCATTCATAATATAACATGTGGAGTTAATCTCCCATTTTTCGAGAAAAAAAATATACTGCAAAGTCATGTTTTGGTATATGATCTGAATGTGACGTTAAGTTTTGGACAAATAATACCTTTTGAATGAAAAAAAACACCAAAAATATCATTGGAACTGGACCTATATTTTATCCTAATTTTTTAAATAAACAATTCAATTACTAAAATTAAAATAAAAAAGACTTAAATCTCTAACCTTATATATATATATATATATATATATATATATATATATATATATATATATATATATATATATATATATATATATATAATTACTTAAACTAAGTATTAATTAGAGAATTAAATCTATGATCGTAGCTGTAAATGTAATTTCTTATCAAAGTTTTGTTTTTGACACAAACAATATTAACGCATTTTATTAATCAAGTAATGCTCAATATAGGAGGAATAGTTATGTTTTGGTATAGGATCTGAATGTGACGTTATGATTTGGACAGATACCACCTTATGAATGAAAAAAAGCACCAAAAATATCATTGGAACTGCACCTATGTTTTATCCTTTTTTTTAAATAAACAAATCAATTAGAAAACTTAAAATAAAAAAGACTTAAATCTCTAACCTTATATATATATATATATATATATATATATATATATATATATATATATATATATATATATAATATATATATATATATATATATATATATATATATATATATATATATATATATATATATAATTACTTAAACTAAGTATTAATTAGAGAATTAAATCTATGATCGTAGCTGTAAATGTAATTTCTTCTAAAAGTTTTGTTTTTGACACAAACAATATTAATGAATTTTATTAATCAAGTAATGCTATATATAGGAGGAATTAAATTAAAAGTAATAAGTCTAGTAATGTTTAAAATTCTTAGTCGTAAATGTAATGTTTACCTAAAGTTTTTTAAATGTGTAATTTAAGTGACGCGGTAGAAATAGTTTGTTTAAAAATATTTTGCGTTAAAAGTCATTAATGTTGTATTGGAATTGTAAAGTGGCTTATAATTTGGCACAATATTTTAGACAAAATGATTTATAATTTGAGATAGAGGGAGTAGAATTTTACAATGTATTAAAAAAACATAGAATGACGAATAGACAGAGAATGAGATTCGATCTTTTAGATTAACATTTTTTTAAAGGACTAAACTTACGTACAATTTCTTTTATAATGTTAGAATTTTTTTCCATTCATGATATAACATGTGGAGTTAATCTCCCATTTTTGGAAAAATATATGTTCGGCAAAGTCATGTTTTGGTAGAGGATCTGAATGTGACGTTAAGTTTTGGACAAATATCACCATATGAATGAAAAAAAGCACCAAAAATATCATTGGAATTGCACCTATATTTTATCCTTTTTTTTAAATAAACAATTCAATTATAAAGATTAAAATAAAAAAGACTTAAATCTTTAGCCTTATATATATATATATATATATATATATATATATATATATATATATATATATATAATATATATATATATATATATATATATATATATATATATATATATATATATATATATATATATATATATATAGTTAGTTAGTTAGTTAGTTAGTTAGTTAGTTAACCTAAGTATTAGTTAGAGATCTTAATCTATGATCGTAGCTGTAACTGTAATTTCTTCTCAAAGTTTTATTTTTGAAACAAACAATATTAACGCATTTTATTAATCTAGTGGTGCTCAATATGAGGAGGAATTAAATTGAAAGTAATAAGTCTAGTCAAGTTAAAAATACTTAGTAGTAAATGTAATGTTTCCTTAAAGTTTTTAGAATGTGTAATTTAAGTGACTCGGTAGAAATAGTTTCTTTAAAAATATTTTAGGAAAAAATTCATTAATGTTGTATTGAAATTGTAAAGTGCCTTATAATTTGGGACAAATATTTTAGACAAAATGATTTATAATTTGAGATAGAGGGAGTAGAGTTTTACAATGCGTTAAAAAAACATAGAATGAAGAACGGACGGAGAATGAGATTCGATATTTTAAAATTTCATTTTTTCAAAGGACTAAACTTACATACTATTGCTTATATACTGTTAGAAATGTTTTCCATTCAGGATATAACATGTGGGGTTAATCTCCCATTTTTGAAAAAGTAAATGTTCGGCAAAGTCATGTTTTGCTATAGGATCTGAATGTGACGTTAAGTTTTTGACAGATACCAACTTATGAATGAAAAAAAGCACCAAAAATATCATTGGAACTGCACCTATGTTTTATCCTTTTTTTTAAATAAACAATTCAATTATAAAAACTAAAATAAAAATGACTTAAATCTCTAACCTTATATATATGATCGTAGCTGTAAATGTAATTTCTTATCAAAGTTTTGTTTTTGACATAAACAATATTAACACATTTTATTAATCAAGTAATGCTCAATATAGGAGGAATTAAATTAAAAGTAATAAGTCTAGTCAAGTTTAAAATACTTAGTCGTAAATGTAATGTTTACTCAAAGTTTTGAAAATGTGTAATTTAAGTGACGCGGTAGAAATAGTTTGTTAAAAAATATTTTGGGTAAAAAGTCATTAATGTTGTATTGGAATTGTAAAGTGGCTTATAATTTGGGACAATATTTTAGACAAAATGATTTATAATTTGAGATAGAGGGACTAGAATTTTACAATGTTTTAAAAAAATATAGAATGACGAATAGACGGAGAATGAGATTCGATATTTTAGATTAGCATTTTTTTAAAGGACTAAACTTACGTACAATTTGTTATATAATGTTAGAATTGTTTTCCCTTCATGATATAACATGTGGAGTTAATCTCCCATTTATGGAAAAATAAATGTTCGGAAAAGTCATGTTTTGCTAGAGGATCTGAATGTGACGTTAAGTTTTGGACAAATATCACCTTATGAATGAAAAAAAGCACCAAAAATATAATTGAAATTAGTTAACCTCAGTATTAATTAGAGAATTAAATCTATGATCGTAACTGTATATGTAATTTCTTCTCAAAATTTTGTTTTTGACACAAACAATATTAACGCATTTTATTAATCAAGTGATACTCAATATGAGGAGGAATTAAATTAAAAGTAATAAATCTAGTCAAGTGAAAAATACTTAGTGCTAAATGTAATGTTTCCTCTATGTTTTTAAAATGTGTATATTAAGTGACGCGGTAGAAATAGTTTGTTTAAAAATATTTTTGGAAAAAAGTCATTAATGTTGTATTGGAATTGTAAAGTGGCTTATAATTTAGGACAAATATTTTAGACAAAACGATTTATAATTTGAGATAGAAGGAGTAAAAATTTATATCGTGTTAAAAAAATATAGAATGAAGAACAGACAGAGAATGAGATTCGATGTTTTAGATTTCCATTTCTCTAAAGGACTAAACTTACATAAAATTGCTTATATACTGTTAGAACTCTTTTCCATTCATAATATATATTGGTATAGGATCTGAATGTGATGTTAAGTTTTGGACAAATAATACCTTATGAATGAAAAAAAAAGCACCAAAAATATCATTAGAACAGGACCTATATTTTATCCTTTTTTTTAAATAAACAATTCAATTACTAAAATTAAAATAAAAAAGACTTAAATCTCTTACCTTATATAGATTAAAATAAAAAAGACTTAAATCTCTTACCTTATATAGAGAATTAAATCTATGATCGTAGCTGTAAATGTAATTTCTTCTCAAAGTTTTGTTTTTGACACAAACAATATTAACACATTTTATTAATCAAGTGATGCTCAATATGAGGAGGAATTAAATTAAAAGTAATAAGTGTAGTCAAGTCAAATATACTTAGTCGTAAATGTAATGTTTCCTCAAAGTTTTTAAAACGTGTAATTTAAGTGACGCGGTAGAAATAGGTTGTTTAAAAATACTTTTGGAAAAAAGTCATTAATGTTTTATTGGAATTGTAAAGTGGCATATAATTGGGACAAATATTTTAGACAAAATGATTTATAATTTGAGATAGAGGGAGTAGAATTTTCCAATGTGTTAAAAAAACATCGAATGAAGAATAGACGGAGAATGATATTCGATCTTTTAAATTTGCATTTTTTAAAGGACTAAACTTATTATATACTATTAGAACTGTTTTCCATTCATGATATAACATATGGAGTTAATCTCCCTTTTTTTGAAAAATAAATGTAAGACAAAGTCATGTTTTGGTAGAGCATCTGAATGTAAGGTCAAGTTTTGGACAGATATCACCTTATGAATGAAAAAAAGCACCAAAAATATCATTGGAACTGCACCTATGTTTTATCCTTTTTTTAAATAAACAATTCAATTACAAAAATTAAAATAAAAAAGACTTAAACCTCTAACCTTATATATATATATATATATATATATATATATATATATATATATATATAAAATTAATTAATTAACCTAAGTATTAATTAGAGAATAAAGAAAATTGTTGAAATCTATGATCGTAGCTATAAATGTAATTTCTTCTCAAAGATTTGTTTTTGACACAAACTATATTAACGCATTTATTAATCAAGTGATGCTCAATATGAGGAGGAATTAAATTAAATGTAATAAGTCTAGTCAAGTTAAAAATACTTAGTCGTAAATATAATGTTTCCTCAAAGTTTTTAAAACGTGTAATTTAAGTGGCGCGGTAAAAATAGTTTGTTTAAAAATATTTTGGGAAAAAAGTCATTACTGTTGTATTGGAATTGTAAAATGCCTTATAATTTGGGACAAATATTTTAGACAAAATGATTTATAATTTGAGATAGAGGGAGTAGAATTTTACAATGTGTTAAAAAAACATAGAATGAAGAACAGACGGAGAATGAGATTCGATCTTTTAAATTTGCATTTTTTTAAAGGACTAAACTTACGTATAATTGCTTATATACTGTTAGAACTGTTTTCCGTTCATGATATAACATGTGGAGTTAATCTCCCATTTTTGGAAAAATAAATGTACGACAAAGTCATCTTTTGGTATAGGATCTGAATGTGACGTTAAGTTTTGGACATATATCACCTTATGAATGAAAAAAAACACCAAAAATATCATTGGAACTGTACCTATGTTTTATCCTTTTTTTTAAATAAACAATTCAATTAAAAAAATTAAAATAAAAAAGATTTAAATCTCTAACCTTATATATATATATATATATATATATATATATATATATATATATATATATATATATATATAATTAGTTAACCTAAGTATTAATTAGAGAATTAAATCTATGATCGTAGCTGTAACTGTAATTTCTTCTCAAAGTTTTATTTTTGACACAAACAATATTACCGCATTTTATTAATCAAGTGATTCTCAATATAAGGAGGAATTAAATTAAAAGTAATAAGTCTAGTCAAGTTAAAAATACTTAGTCGTAAATGTAATGTTTCCTCAAAGTTTTTAAAATGTGTATTTTAAGTGAAGCGATAGAAATAGTTTGTTTAAAAATATTTTGGGAAAAAAGTCATTAATTTTGTCATGGAATTGTAAAGTGGCTTATAATTTGGGACAAATATTTTAGACAAAATGATTTATAATTTGAGATAGAGGATGTAGAATTTTACAATGTGTTAAAAAAACATATAATGAAGAACTGACGGAGAATGAGATTCGATCTTTAAATTTGCATATTTTTAAAGGACTAAACTTACGTACAATATTTTATACACTGTTAGAATTATTTTCCACTCATGATATAACATGTGGAGTTAAGGTCTCATTTTTGGAAAAATAAATGTAAGGCAAAGTCATGTTTTGGTATAGGATCTGAATGTGACTTTAAAAAAGACTGAAATCTCTAACCTTATATATATATATATATATATATATATATATATATATATATATATATATATATATATATACATATATATATATATATATATAATTAGTTAACCTAAGTATTAATTAGAGATTTTAATCTATGATCGTAGCTGTAATTGTAATTTCTTCTCAAAGATTTGTTTTTGACACAAACTATATTAACGCATTTTATTAATCAAGTGATGCTCAATATTAGGAGGAATTAAATTAAAAGTAATAAGTCTAGTCAAGTTAAAAATACTTAGTCGTAAATGTAATGTTTCCTCAAAGTTTTTAAAACGTGTAATTTAAGTGGCGCGGTAGAAATAGTTTGTTTAAAATTATTTTGGGAAAAAAGTCATTAATGTTCTATTGGAATTGTAAAGTGGCTTATAATTTGGGACAAATATTTTAGACAAAATGATTTATAATTGGAGATAGAGGGAGTATAATTTTACAATGTGTTAAAAAAAGTGGAAAGAAGAACAAACGGATAATGAGATTTGATCTTTTAGATTAGCATTTTTTTAAAGGACTAACCTTACGTTCAATTGCTTATATATTGTTAAAACTGTTTTCCATTCATGATATAACATGTGGAGTGTTACAACCCGTATAATATATATCTAGAATAATATCATACAAGTGTTAATAATTGGTAATGATCCAACATAAGTGCCTAGTGACAACAATATATATACATGTCCAAACTAAAAACATCAATGGAACATGTTATACAATAGTGCCTAAACAATAAAATATCTAAGGAGCAATATCTTCATTGCACAGAACTCCACAGCAGAAGATCATGATAAACAACATCCCTTGAAACATCCATAAATAGCTTCTCTTAGGTTCAACTTACAAGGATTACCTGAAAAATAACAACAATAATGGGATGAGATAATAATCTCAGTGAGTTCTCCTATCCTATGGGTCCACTCGGCTCTACAGGGTTCCTACTCGATTCCAACTCAAGTATTCACCTTCCGTTATTTGTGCATCACTCACACCTTATAACTAGGACTTGAGTAACAGAGGGATAAACGCAATGTATGGAAACATGTCACTTGAGTTCACATAACTCAACAAATCACTATTCGGATTCACGCAATATCGATCCCCAACCGGACCTACGTCTAGGCCAAGGCTTGGTTCACGCATATCCGTATGATTCGACTTTCACGGTGGATATCAGGTTCCCCTATGGGACTCGAGCCCATTTTTAAGAACCATCACTCGTATGGGACTCGAACCCACTTTTAAGAACCATCACTCATATGGGACTCAAACCCATGTTAAGTATTTTTCACCATATGGGACTCAAACCCACCTAGGTGTCCACCTTTCCCCGATGTCTGTCATGGTTGGGACTCAAACCCAATTGAGGCGCAAATCATTGGTGCCACATCCCAACTTACCGATTTACCGAAGCCCTTGAAGTGGTATGTGCATAATCACAAATAATTCCGAATACGTTATTAATTCTCAATAACCAATAGGGCTTTCGGAGCAGTGCTCCTCACCAAAAATAGGACTTTTGGAACAAATGTTCCTCACCAAAAATATCAAACGATTCTCATGACATCTTATCAATTCTCATGGCATCATAACATGATCCATTCTCATACATAAATCACACATGTTCCATACAGTGCATATTGGTTCACTTACCAAGTGAATACTTGTCCATGATACACACCTAGGTACCGTTGCGTCCAAGCATCACCCTATACTCATTTCCATAACCTTGATTTTCTTTCTAAGTTATTAATCAAGTTATTCTCCTAGGTTTCCTCACATCTTTATAGAGTTTTTAATCATATTATTTCACCTCCAACAACATCCAATCAATTTATAGCATATACATTAGCATATTAAATATCATACAAGAACACCCATAGTAGCATAATATGTCACAATAAACCCTCGACATATCCGACTCACAACATGCTCCTCATCTTCTTTGGTTATTCAAGTTGTCACATACAAATAAGTCAAACATAACCCAAGCATACAATTATCACTATCCTTTACCAATAATTCTTGGTTATCTCATGGTCTCTCATCACCATGCAATATCTCATTGTATGAGCCTTTCAAAGCTTTAAGTCTCATATCAGTCAGATTCACGGTTCTTGAATTATGGCAAGAACAAGAACCATATATTCAATCAACAAAACAACAACTCATAATATATATATATATATATATATATTCATCATCATTATACTATCAATAATTGACATATAATCATGTTTTTTCATCACTATATGATAGAGCATTGAAAGAGCTTTCCAACGCCTCTGACTGCGTCCAAAACGGATTTATAACACTCAATTAATTCATTAATCTATCTTAATCAAGATTTAGATTAACATTTATTCATTGCATAAGTATTCAATAACAAAATCATTGACCTAGTGGTAAGGCTTGTACCATTCCAAGGAGCTCTCGAGTTCAAACCCCATTGGTGAGATATTTTAATTCATCAAATAATTAATTCATGTCAATAGATCCAGTCGATTGAATGTGAATTTCTCTCAAAAATTTCACTAACCAAAGGAATCAATCGATTGATTCCCAAGGCCAATCGATTGGTCTTTGAAAAATTTCAACTTCTTCAAAAACAGAAAGTTTAAACAATCGATTGATGCAAAGGACCAATCAATTGGTTCCTGCAAAATTCCACTTCTTATCAACAGAAAATCCATCCAATCGATTGGTTCTTTAATTTTCTTCAAATATTAATCTTTTAAACACTCATTTTTCCAATTTCAACCCTCCCAATCCATACCAAAACATATATTGTTATGAATTCATGTGATTAACCTCCATAACTTCAACAACAAAACACATAAGCATCAAACACTCAAGGATCACAACTTCAACAACAACAACAACAACATGATATCAACACATAGCATGGATGAGGAGTATGAACACAAAAATTTCATCACAAATTCACACAAATCCTAACCCCCAAACATGGGTTATTTTCCCCAAATGCTAAATCTATCTAAGAACTCACCTTGTAGAAGAAGAAGATGAAGTTTGGTGAAGGTGAGAGTGAAGATGACATGATGATGGTGGTGAAGATGATGATTCTCCATGGTTTTTCTTCCTTTCCTCCAAGCTCTTCTTTCCTCTTTCTCTCTTCTTCTTTCCTTCTCTTTATTTTCTTTTTCCTTATCTCTCACTCTCTCTTACCTACTTCTTCTTATCCTTTTCTTCTTCTCTTTCTTTCTAACCACACAAAGTACATATATAATATTTATAATATCAAGTAGTAATAAAAATATCCCAATTGATATTTTATCTTTCAGCACCAATTGACCAATTATTAATGTTATAAAAAATGTCCTTTCTTGTAATTATTAATATTGGCATGTCTCTTTTATTAATAATTAATCTCTTCAGAGTTCACTGGTTACTCTATTGGTCCCAATTGATAACACTTAGAGCACATAGGAGCTCTAATTGTTCCAACTGACAAAAGATAGAGTACATAGGAACTCAATTGGTCTCAACTGACAACTAATTGAGCATTTAAGGGAATATAGGATATTACATTCTCCCCCTTAAATTAAAATTCGCCCCCGAATTTCCTTCGCTCAACAAACAAACAATTCTTGTATCAAGTCTTAGACCAACACTTAAGTTCTCTTTTATTCCAAACCTCTGACATACTCATTATTCTAACTTGTCCTTGCTGAAAAATTTATTTCAACAAATGCGACAACCTTGTAATCCATTTATTGATAATCTCATCAACTTCATTTGATCTGATATTGTATGCTGCAAGTCACTACTCCTATTAACTCACTTCTCTCGTACTACTCCAATGAGATAGAACCATTAGTACGAGATTGTCTTACTCTTATCCTTACCTCCATTCTTACGAGTAACTATCTCCCTGATCCTCATAGACTTGATTGAGCTCTTTCTTCCATCACCTTCCATTGTGATACTCTAATTCCAATAGTGGAACACATGGGATTCCTCAACAAATGCAACAACCTTGTAATCTATTTATTGATAATCTCATCAACTTCATTTGATCTGATACTGTATGCTGTAAGTCTCTACTCCTATTAATTCCCTTCTCTCGTACTACTCCAATGAGATAGAACCATTAGCACGAGATTGTCTTACTCTTATCCTTACCTCCGTTCTTACGAGTAACTATCTCCCTGATCCCCATAGACTTGATTGAGCTCTTTCTTCCATCACCTTCCATTGTGATACTCTGATTCCAATAGTGGAACACCTGGGATTCCTAGGCACTACTGTTTAGCTAACAATCTACAAAGAAACACACTTACCCTCCAGAGTGCTTACTATCCGAAATGGTACTAGAACCTTACCGACTTCCATTAGTAGAATAACTTCCTTGATGACTCACAAAAGTTTAGAATAAGACCAACACTCTTCAGAAGATAGGTATCCAGTAGTTACATTACTACAACCATAAAAACGTAGAACATCCAAATTCATCATGTGTTCGATGCAGCTAAACCAAATTAGTTTGACAATATCCTATTCTGGTTACTATATTCCATATCAAATCCTCTTGTAGGGTTTTGATTTATTCAAGATTTCTCCCAACACATGATCACGACCAAAACAACATAACACCATCAAGGAACTTTAAATCATCAACGAGACACCACTTCTAAGGAACTTAAGCAATCTAGAGCGTAATTATGAGTGTCCATACACCTCATAGAGTCACACACAATATTTCACACACATCTAGAGATAACATTTTACTTCGTATCCAAAATCATTCATCTCAATCCTCCTGTCCCATCTTCCATGATCTTAGCTCATGCTCTTACTAATATACAATCCGAGTTACATGTTTAACTTCAAGAATATCTTATTCCCGTTCCTCCTGGGAAGTATAATTTATGAATCCTTCCAATAGGGTAGAGTATCATTGTACACAAAAATACTACTCTCTTGGGGGTCCTCATCCGAAGCCATGAATCAAAGAAATTATTGAATGCCATATCCCGACTAATCAATTTACACCTTACTAACGCATACAATACACTGAACTAATCCCTTCCAGATCACCACTTAGTAAGTCTCTTCCAACATCACTCCTTAGGGTCCTCATTATCTGTAATAGTGATACACCCAAGAGTTACTCACACTGAATATGGTTCACTAGGTTGGTTCCCCAAACATATGACTTCTATGATATCTCTACAGATGACCAACTACGCACTACACCTTCAGAAATCCCAATTTCAAAACTACCAATCTGACTTGTGGTGACTTGTAACTCCATCTGCAATTCGTACATCCACAACGGTACACTTATGACATTTAAGACACTCTTAGCTCCAATATGGTGTGAATGTTTATACTCCGTGACCAACCAACCAAACACTTCTCAAGAAGATAAATAACAACCAGACTTCTAATAAGCCACTATTACTCTTGCAATTCAATAAAATGCACTTAAGATGAATCTTATCATTGCCACACGCTTGTGACTGGAATTTTATTCTAAACCAATACCTACTACACCCTTCATCATACTGTGGTTACTTGTCTAGATGACTTGCTACGGATAACCCGCATTGTCTCCCAATAAGCTCTTGCAACATAAAATATTCCGCATCCTACACTTAGTCCACATGCTCCAGCTTGGCCTGTCTATCATCAACTCAACTTCTTAGAATACAAGACTCACTACTCAACAAAATGTATGTTACTTTACATCCATCTCAAGACAAGGAATCCATTACACTTACTTGTAACCATAATGCAGCTATCACATACTTCTATTAATACCAAGGTTTAACTTCCTCCACTCCACTACATACTCTAGATATCCTCGATGCAAACAATCATCAACTACAAGCCCATAACTTCGTCTTAATGAATCTTAATGGTCCCATTGTGCCTCTATCTAAAATATACCTCATTACAACAGTTGTATTGTAACATCCATACTACTTCCACACTCGGTGTTCACTTATCTTCCTATGGTAATTTTCTCAGTTCCAATTACAAAACCATTCTACTAGAATTCCTTAAATCCAACTTATTTGCTCTTCTACTCAACCAGATCTCATACAACCAAAACTCATTGGAGCTTCCATTACTATATATTGTGCGTTCTCCCCCTCCACGCAAACTCTTTTAATTGATCCTTAGGTAACTCAACATTCCATAGTGGTCTCTTACTAACACTGAACCGCTGCTGAGCTATTCCAAATCTGATCTCCCTTCTAAGACTGAACATACTTGGTTTATCTTCTAACCTCCATTTGGTCCATACATGTTTCACTTGGAATAGGCAGCCATGTCCTCGAGTCTCTCCTTAGACTTCACCACTACCTTAGGCTCCCAACAAAACTGAAAGTCCTTATCCCTCAAGTCCTTAACCACTTGCAAGGTACCATTCCGAATATATATTCCATGAAGTACTCTCGTTCTTCCAAAATGTTTTAGTGGCCTTAGAAACTAAAACACTGATACACTACCCCACTTCCAGACTTTATGGGATATGTGCAACATAATGTAGCGGGGTATTCGTTACCATTAGAGATATTGACTAAATCCAAGGTAAACCATACAAGTCGAGTCGCCACCGCACTTCTATTTATCCAAAGGAATGGTTAGAAAGCGAACAAAAACCTAAAAGTTTTATCGAATCAAAAACTAGTAAAAATGTCAAAGATCTGGGTAAGGGGGTTGGTTATGCAATGGGAAGGTTTTAAGCACCCAAAACATCCTAGGTACTCCTAGGGAGCCCTTTTCATAAGTGTTGTTCTAGTCTAAAGGGTGTAGGTATATCTAAAGTACTATTTACTAAAAGGAAGGTTAAAAGAAAATGACTCGCAAGGATGTCGCATCCACTGCCTACGTATCTCATATGAGTATGAGAATCAGAGTCTTCGTAGCTCGGCTACCTATGGGTTAAAGAGAAGTGTGCTCGGTAAGACGCCGTGTCTTATGCCTACGTATCTCATCTGGAATGAGAATCAGAGCAAAATGTAGTCCGACTAACTACGGGAACAAGGGTCTCGATTGCAACTAGGGCAAGAGAAAGGGAAGGTCTCGATCGCAACGAGGGCGAGAGAAAAGAATCGTAGCAAGGGTGGAAGCAAACAAGGATTAGTTGTTAGTCGTCAGTCAAACTCGGTAAGACATCACGTCTCATTCCTACGTATCTCATCTGAACATGAGAATCAGAGTTGTCGTAGTTTGGCTAACTAGGGGTTAAGGATTGCTATCTGAACATGGACTTACAAAAGAGGACACCAGTTGTGTCAAAGGAGGGTGGGCAGTGTGTTCAACGTCCTAGCAGTAGGTGTCGCAGCTCACTGAATCGAGTCTTAGGCAGTTACCTCTTTGCAATAGAACGGACTGACATGCCACAAGATCGGAGACGCACTGAAGGTCTAAAAGCGGGGAAGCTCTGCTCTAGAGTTGTCATGCAATATGGACCTATGTGTTAGGATTTACAAAGGGGAACATCTACCTAATGTTAGCATGCAAAGAATAGGGGAATTCTACCTATGTTATCATACAAAGGGTTCTACCTAATAGGTGCTACCTAAACGGAACAAGAGTCGACGGATGGAGCGCGGAGAGGAGTTACGGATAAGGGTAGATGGCGATGCCGGAGGCAATCGACTTATAGGTAGATGGCGATGCCTGAGGCAATCGACTTACAAGAGGACGGATGAATGCGTGTTGGTTCTGTTAAGTTTTGAAAATGATTACTCGATGTTCGATCGAGCTTTTGATCTTATTTTGAAATGGTTATCAGATGTTTGTTTTAATTCTTGTATTAAAAGGTGGCTAAAGAAATAAAGAAATAAATATTATACACTTTATGGGAGAGGGGTACATTTGTTATGAATGGGGATTGTTCATGACAAACAAACAATAAGAATATATGCCTCATACATCATACAAGTAGGCAACAGTTATCAATCAGATCGGATAAATAAACAATATATAATCAAACCAAAGAATAAAATAATGGAGCATTTAAACAATTCATGGGAGTATGAACATGTTAGATAATCAAGCAATAGAAAGCATGAATGAGAGAAATAAGTATAAAAGATAACAGATGAATCAAACAGATGAAAATATGCACACGAAGGGTCCACTGAATAATTTAATCAAGAAATGAGGTAAGGACCAAATAAAATCAAGGTAAAAGGCCTCTAATACATGGCATATGAGATGAACAAGGGAGGATCAAAAGATCTCTTCAATTGCCATAAGCAATCCCTAAGTCAACCATCGATCATAAAGAAGTCAACTGAAAATTCAAGTCAACTTAAAAAATAACAAATAAATAGCAAATTAATCAATAAAATTATAAAAAATTAAACTAAATAAGGTGGGGTCAGGACATCATCATCCCCCAAAAATATTTTAAGAATAACAAAAATTGGTACATAAATTAATTAAAATGAAACAGAAGTCAAATTAAAAGTCCACCAACCAAACTAGGTCAAAAATAAATCCAAAATAAATTGAAAATGTAACATAAAATTACAAGAAAAGGTCAGGTTGACCATTAGACAGTGGTCAACCTTCATCCCAAAAATCAAATGCTAACAATAATTTTAAGTCATAAAAGTAAAATCAATAAAAAAAGTGTGTTAAAACGGACCAGTTAGAATAAATAATTAAAATAAAATATTAATATTAAAAAATACGAAAATAAAAATTATATAAAATTAAATAAAACGTTAAGAAAAGCGGAAAATATTTTTGGGTAATTTTATGGATGAAGAAAATATTTTAAATAAGAAAAAGAAATACGAAAATGGAAGGATTAATGGTGATGAACATGGTAAGCAAGCGTAGATATATCAAAACATGGCCATGGAAGAGATGATTACCTAATGGAAAATAAAATTGGAATGGAATTTGATATGTGATGAAGCTTTGCCTCCTTGCCACAAAATTCTAATGCTCCTTTAGGGTTAGGGTTTCAGCTTCTTAAATAGGGTGGATTAGGTGTTCTCATGGGCTTTTTTAATAAGTGATTTATCCATAAGAATAAAAGTGTGAAGTGAGGTGTAAAATGTTGTTATTTTGGGCCAAACTTAAGTGAATGTATGTCTAATGCATGGCCAAAAGAGGTAAAAAAACGTGACTGGTTGGTGCAGCATGCTTAGAAAATCTGATTGGGTCAGCCAAACCCAAAATCTGCCTAGAAAATCAAGTCATGGTGCCCACTTTAAATGAATGTATCTCTCAAACCATGGATCCAAATGAGATGATTCTAAAAGGATGTGAAATAGTACATGGCAAGGTACAATTGTTGTGAAGAAAGTACTTTCAAATAATGCCTTGAAGTGCAAGAAAACTGGACAAGAAGTCTTGACAAATTTTGAAGATTTTGGACTTAGAAATTTTTCTAAGTGTCTAAAAAAATGTCTCACTTTGACTAAGCATAACTTTCTCAATTCTAATCCAAAAGGAGCAAACTTTATATCTATAGAAAGCTTGGAACAAGAGGAAAAACTTTAATGTTGTAGAAATTTTCAAATGGAGCTTTTATCTTGATGCAAAATGGGCTTAAAGTGAGTGCAACGATCATGAAAACTTGCCCTAAATGGAAAGTCAACCATTTCCAAATTAAGTAACCTTTCCAATTCCTGATTAAATGATGAATCCATGATCCAACCTTGATCAAATTTCACATGTAGGATCCCTTAGGCATGGATTTTGAGATTCCGCTCTCAAAGTGTCAGGAGTTGACTTTTCTGGCCCCACAGTTGACTTTTCCCAAACTGTCTGATTCTCGATTCCATTGATCAATTGAAGCACTTCTAGCTCAAATAAAGAGCTGACTTTCTGTATGTAGACCCTTGTGGACATATGGAGGGCCATGGAAAAGAGTTTCACCCAAATAATCAGAAATAAACTGATTTTATACCAAACCCTAGTTTTAGGGCAAAATGATCAGGAACTGATTGCACTGATTGCCAATGGATCTTTCTAAGATAATTGTGAATCTTCCTAGGCCAAGATGCCTCTCTAATCATGACATGGGTGAGTTCCTCTACTTCCAACCAAACATTTCCTGTTGTAGGTAGCCATGAAACCCTAATTTCTGATTAAATCCATATGAACACTCTGATAGCTTTGAATCCTTCACTCATGAACTGAGGACCATAATAAGATACTTGGACCCCCCTAAGACCCTTGAGACTTGTATACTTAGAAAAAGAAGTCCAACTTTCACTCTTGCTTTGTGCGGGCTCCTTCTATTAAGGAGTGATCGATCACAACCTGATCTCCATGTCACTAATGCAGTATGCAATGAGTATGACCTAATATGATGCTAATGAAGTGTAAAATATAATCCCATGCTTCCAGGAAAAATGAAGGGTAAATTTTGGGGTATTACAGCTGCCCCTATTCAATCAACTGGAAACCTGAAAGGAAGATAGTAACAGCTTTCGCACTTTCGAGGTATCAAGTGATTGAATACGATAAAAGCCCGAAAATTTACACTGAAGTGAAAAAATGAAGTAACAATGCCTGTTAGAATCGACCAAGAGGTGGTCTTGAAAAAGAATCCGTCTGGTACGGTGAGAGTCGGTCTGAACACCGAAGCAAGGAATGTTAGCCTGAATACCAAAATAAATGGTAACACAGAAATAACCATGGCCTGAATGCCGCTCATCAATCTAAATACTGGAAATGACTTCGATCTGAGCATCGGACGATACTTGATTATCAAACATCGGTCTGAACACCGGGAAACTGGCTTGAGTGCCACTCCGGTCTGAATACCGGAAAACTGGCCTGAATGCCACAAGTTGCATCGACTTGAATATCGGAAACTTCTTCGATCTGAACATCGGAAAACTGGCCTGAATGCCACTTCGGTCTGAATACCGGAAACTTGGTCTGAATGCCACAAGTTGCATCGACCTGAATGTCGGAAACTTCTTCGATCTGAACATCGGAAAACTGGCCTGAATGCCACTTCGGTCTAAATACCGGAAACTTGGCCTGAATGCCACAAGTTGCATCGACCTGAATGTCGGAAACTTCTTCGATCTGAACATCCGAAAACTGGTCTGGATGCCACTTCGGTCTGAATACCGGAAACTTTCATGCCTGTCAGCATCGGCAGAAATAGGGAAAATGATAATTGAGGCGGCGCGTGGGCCAACGACCCCGGCTGGGAATAATAAAGATAAGTCATGAACAAACTTCAGTCTGAGTACTGGAAACAAAACTTCTGGCTTATCACTTGGGATACCAAAAATGTCTTATGCTTTACATGCGTATGTTTGAATTTTTCAATGGCGTAATGCTCCATGAAAATGGAAATGCTATGCGATTTGGGAGGATGCAATGTGATATGATTCTATATGCAGGGATGCGGAATGATAGGTTAGAGAGAACGCCAAGCCGAGGCAAGGAATTCTGCTAGGGAAATGATCAAAATCTTCTGGACCCTGGCAATGCTATTGGAGATACACAGCACAATGAACTCTGTGGGGAAATGACCCGCCACACGGTGTTCTGGCAATAACAAAATACCGAGACTCTGACTGGGGAGAGAATGGCACTGAAAACTTGCTGCTGAGGAAAGCGACAGTGGTTCTGGCAACCATAATTTGCAAGAGAGGCGACTCAGTAGGGGAAGCAAAGACCGATACGGTACCGAGATTCTGCTTCAAGGAAAGAGACCATGGGTCTAGCGTCGAGATCATCGATCTGGCATCGAACTCTGAGGAGCATCCGCTTCTGCTGGGAAGATACAGTCTGGCACTGTTAACTCCGCTGGGGATATACAGTCAGACAATGTCGACTCTACTGGTGAATGTATAATCTGAAACAAATGCTTGGGGAAGTAAAGCAGTGAGAGCCTGCTGGGGATTGAAGAATCCAACGCTCGGACCAGCTCTGCAGGGATAAGATACCAAATTCCAACTGTTGAGGAAAAACATCCGCGATCATTTGATGGGGACCTTAAGGAAATGCCCTGAGTGTACCTGTTCTAAATAGACGATCCAAAGCACTTAAAATTTACAGCAATTTTCAATGTTTATTAAGCACGTACCTGTAAAGCTCTTATGTTTCATGATGCAATGTTTATAAAAAAATTTGGACGTCATTTTTGCAAGCAAAACAGTAAAATGAAAATGAACACAGAGATGTATTGAATAACATGACTTTATTAATTGAGTGGCCTCTGAATAGGTATTTACATCAGGAAGCAATCCCTGGAAGGAGGTAATTGTACAACAGATAAAAACAGAAATTAATCTAATGGCAATGTGAAATGGATTTCTATCGGGTTCCAATTCTGCTATGATTCGCTCGTCTTCAAGATCCTCCAGATGATCAGCTTTCCGAAAAAGGTGATTAGATTGTTTCCTATCCTTCGGAAGTTTCCGGTTATCGATACGAGATGATATTCAGAACTACTCAGAACGCAGCCATTCGCTTAATCCCTAACTTTTGCCTGGATCGCCCTTTCGGGTTTTCAATCCACCGGGATACCCATTTTTGCCTAAGTTGCCCTTTCAGGTTTTCAACTTACCGGGTGTACAATCTTTTCATTTTTTAATCCCTAACTTTTTCCCGAACCTTTTTCATTTTCTTGGTTCGCCGGGATGCCCATTTTTTGCCTGGACTATTCTTTTTATCGTCCAGCGGGTCTATTTTATGTGAAGTATTTTTTAACTGCGTCTGAGTTCACTAGGGAAGTGAAGTTTTCACCATCCATAGTTGCAAGCATTAAGGCTCCACCATCAAAAACCTTGGTGACAATATACGGTCCATCATAGTTAGGAGTCCACTTGCCCCTATGATCTGTCTAAGGAGGAAGGATCCTTTTCAACACCAAATCTCCGACTTGGAAGCATCGAGGACGCACTTTCTGATCAAAGGCTCTCTTCATCCGACTTTGATACAACTGCCCATGACAAATGGCTGCCATTCGCTTCTCTTCAATAAGACTCAACTCATTGAACCTTGTCCAAACCCATTCAGCTTCGTCTAACTTGACATCCAGCAGGACTCTTAGAGAAGGAATCTCCACTTCAACAGGTAGGACTGCTTCCATACCATACACAAGGGAGTAAGGGGTTGCCCCGGTCGATGTACGTACTAAAGTACGGTACCCATGCAAGGCGAAGGGTAGCATCTCGTGCCAATCTCTGTACGTAACGACCATCTTCTGCACAATCTTCTTTATGTTCTTATTTGCTGCCTCAACAACACCGTTCATCTTAGGACGATAAGGGGAAGAGTTATGATGTTGAATGTTGAAGTTCTTGCACAACTCCTTCATCATTTTGTTATTTAGGTTAGAACCATTATCAGTAATGATTCTTTCAGGAATCCCATAACGACAAATGATTTCTTTCTTAATGAATCGGGTAACCACATGTCTGGTGACCTTCGCAAATGACGCTGTTTCGACCCACTTAGTGAAATAGTCGATGGCAACAAGGATGAAACGATGCCCATTGGAAGCAGTCGGCTCAATCTTTCCAATCATATCAATGCCCCACATAGCAAACGGCCACGGCGAAGACATCACATTCAGAGGAGTTGGCGGCACATGCACCTTATTAGCATAAATCTGGCATTTATGACACTTCCGAGCATATTTGAAACCATCAGATTCCATGGTCATCCAGTAATAACCTGCTCTCAACAATTTCTTAGCCATTGCATGTCCGCCGACATGAGTACCGAAGGAGCCTTCATGAACTTCCTGCATTAACATGTCCGCTTCGTGTCTATCCACGCATCTGAGCAAAACCATGTCGAAGTTCCTCTTATACAACAAGTCGTTTTTGTTCAAGAAGAAACTTCCTGCCAATCTTCTCAAAGTCTTTCTATCATTGTTGGATGCCCCTGCAGGGTACTCTTGATTCTTCAGAAAGCACTTGATGTTGTGATACCAGGGCTTATCATCAACTACCAATTCAGTAGCAAACACATACGCGGCCCTATCAAGGCGCATAACATCGATCTTGGGAACCTGGATCCACCAAATCACCTTGATCATGGAGGATAGAGTAGCAAGAGCATCTGCCATCTGGTTCTCATTACGAGGTATATGATACAGCTCTACTGTTGTGAAGAAAGTCAACAGTCTTCTCGTGTAATCTCTGTAGGGGACCAGATTAGGCTGGAGAGTATTCAAATCACCATTCACTTGATTGATCACTAGAGCTGAATCTCTGAAGATGTCCAAAGTCTTGATTCTCAAATCAATGGCTTGCTCAATACCCAAGATACAGGCCTCATACTCAGCTTCATTATTGGTGCACTCCAAAGTCAGACGAGCAGTGAAAGGCATGTGGGCACCTTTCGGAGTGGTAATGACAACACCAATTCCACTTCCTTTGGCATTGACGGCCCCATGAAACATTAAAGTCCACTTTTCATCTGGATCAGGTCCCTCCTCAACAATTGGCTCTTCACAGTCTTTCATCTTGAGGAACATGATGTCTTCATCTGGAAAATCAAACTTCATCGGCTCATAATCATCAATCGGCTGCTGAGCAAGATAGTCTGACAGAATGCTCCCTTTGATGGCTTTCTGGGATGTATACTGGATGTCGTACTCTGTCAGTACCATTTGCCAACGAGCTACCCTTCCGGTGAGAGTTGGCTTCTCAAATATATACTTGACTGGATCCATTTTGGAGATCAGTAAGGTCGTGTGAGTCAGCATGTATTGTCTCAATCGCTTAGCAGCCCATGCAAGTGCACAATATGTCTTTTCAAGCATTGAGTATCTCGACTCGCAATCTGTGAATTTTTTACTCAGGTAGTAGATGGCATGCTCTTTCCTACCTGTCTCGTCGTGTTGACCGAGAACACAACCCATAGAATTCTCAAGTACTGTCAAATACATAATCAGCGGTCTCCCTGGGACTGGAGGCATAAGGATTGGAGGATTCTGTAAATACTCTTTTATCTTCTCGAAAGCCCTTTGGCAATCATCATTCCACCTGATGGCCTGATCTTTTCTCAACAATTTGAATATTGGCTCACACGTGGCTGTTAGGTGAGAGATGAACCTTGCAATGTAGTTCAACCTCCCTAAGAAACCACCGACTTGTTTTTCTGTTCTTGGCTCAGGCATTTCTTGTATCGCTTTCACTTTGGCCGGATCCACCTCAATCCCTTTTTCACTAACAATAAAACCCATCAGTTTTCCAGATCTCACCCCGAAAGTACACTTGTTCGGATTAAGCCTCAACTTGAATTTCCTCAAACTCTCAAATAGTTTCTGCAAAATTCACCAAATGTTCTTCTTCTGTCTGAGATTTAGCAATCATATCGTCAACATAAACCTCGATTTCATGATGAATCATATCATGGAAAAGAGTTACCATAGCTCGTTGATATGTTACCCCAGTATTTTTTAGACCAAACGGCATCACCTTGTAGCAGAAGGTGCCCCATGGGGTTATGAAAGTTGTCTTCTCCATGTCTTCTGGTGCCATCTTAATTTGATTATAGCCAGAAAAGCCATCCATGAAGGAGAATACCGAGAACTGAGCCGTGTTATCCACCAAAACATCGATGTGAGGTAATGGGAAATCATCTTTAGGACTAGCTCTGTTCAGATCCCGGTAGTCAACACACATCCGTACCTTTCCATCCTTTTTAGGTACTGGAACAATATTTGCAACCCATGGCGGATAATTTTTAACCGCTAGAAACCCCGCATCTAACTGTTTTTGCACTTCTTCCTTTATCTTGACAGCCATCTCTGGTCTTGTTCTTCTGAGCTTCTGCTTGACCGGAGGACAATCCTCTTTGAGAGGCAAACGGTGTACCACAATGTCTGTGTCAAGCCCTGGCATGTCCTGAAAAGACCAAGCAAAGATGTCAACATACTCTTGCAGCAATTCAATCAGCCCCTTCTTCACATTATCTTCCCAAGCAACCCCTATCTTGATCTCTCTCTTGACGTCCTCGGTGTCGAGATTAATCACTTCAACAGACTCTTGATGCGGTTGAATGACCCTTTCCTCCTGTTTTAATAACCTGGCAAGTTCTTCAAGGAGTTCACAGTCTTCATCACCCTCTTCTTCAGCTTGAAAGGTTGGATTTTCAAAGTCGAAGCGAGCCATAGCAGAACTATTATCAATAGGATTCGGTGACGTGAATCTGCATGAGTGATGGTATATGCTTATGAGTGTGAACAAGAAGTGGAAACTAAACAAAACATTGCCAAATGTATTTTTTTGATTTTTTTTTTGAAATCTGCAAAAATAGAAAGACATTGAACAAAATATTTGAATGCAAAAAGACGTCCTTTATTTATGATAAAAAAATGCAGATATCCACGTAGATGAGCCCTACAATGATGATGGAGAATTGCCATCTAAGGCGCAGCGGAATTTAAAAATTTCTCCATTTAGTGATCCTTACGAATGGGCATGATCAGTGATAGAATCGTTACCTCTTGTGGCGATTCAAACCTTTGGTGCAGATCTCTGATAATGATCAAAACCTTTGACACAGATCCACGGGGCGATCACGAACGTTGAACGATGACAACGTCTCTACTCAGTCCACACGAACGGATTCCTTCAATCGCAGTGCTAGCTGTTATGAATGAAGGCTTTGAGTGAGAGAAAGAGGGAAACAAAATTCCAAGTCTCTACTTGAATTTCTGTCTGAGTGAATTGGAGTGACAATGCTTCTACCCAAGGGGTTCTATTTATAGAACCACTTGTGTGGGCTTCAAGCCAAAAAGCCCACTTAAGTGCATTTTGGACCATATCTCATAATATGCCAAAATCACTTAAGTATTTGGTACCTTACCATATTTCGTCTCCCACTTAAGTGCACCGTACCTTACGGTGTTCCTTAATTATTCTATCTCTCATCAATCCGTCCTTTGTGTGTGACCCTATAGGTTTTCACGACGTTGGCAATTATATTAAATCACACATTTAACATAATAAACAGTGAGCGGTATCTAGCAACACATCACTGCTACCCAAGTCACGAAAATGTCATGTGATCTGACAAAACCTCCTGTGATAATAATTATGTGTATAATTACCCCTTTGCCCTTATGTCTATATTGAACACAAGGTATAGACCGTGTCACCCTTGTCCAGTTCAATATTGGGCCCATAGACATTTATCCTGTTACGCAAGATTGGCAAATTCCATCTAGGACACTCATGTCCCTCAGCATGCTTCGTGGAGTACTCATCAACTGTCTTTATGGTCATCCAGTTACGGATGACGTTGGATCAGTAATAAGGCACTCAACTCTACATCTAGGATCCATAGTGGTTTCAGGTCGAAGAGTGGTATACACTATTATCACCATGAGAATAACTTATGACACTTTGCATAACTTTCTATATAGTATTCTCATAGTGGGTCAATCCGGTATAAATATTACTCCTAATATTCATACCTACGTTTAAGACTTGATAACTCTTTATCCATGATCCATGAGATGTGATCATCAGTCTACAAACATAATAGTCTTAATGCTTTAATGTTATCCCACTTCACATTAAAGCTCGACTACGGATACTTTAAGAACAGTGCCCTTATGTTTAATGTGTTCTCATGATTAAGTCACACTTAATACATTAAACGGACTATCTATTCTAGGGACTTTATTAATCAACCATAATAAAGAAAAAGCCTTTTATTATTAATAAATAATTCGATACAAGTACCAAAAGTATTGGCCTCTAGGGCTTACACCAACAAATGAGTCATCACGCCCTGGGCGGAACGTAAGACTTGGATATGCATGAATAAACAAAGAAAATTACTCTTTAAGAAGAGTGACTTGGATAATCTCTTCAGAAGACCAGTCGCAGAGAACTTCACCCGGGACCCTTGGACGCACCCAGTTGTCAATGTCGCAATCACTATCCCCATCTTCTTTGTTGATTGCAGAGACCTGGCCGTACTGATTTGGCTTCTCCTTCAACCATGTTAACATTTTCCCTACCATGATGCGGCATGGGATTGTTGACGACATTAGGAGGAGGTGCAAAGTTAATGGCCTTTGAATCAATAAGGTCCTGAGCTACGTGCTTAAAAGCTTTGCAGTTCTCAATAGTGTGGGCAGGTGCCCCAGAGTGGAAATTACACCTAGCATTGGCGTCATAACCCACTGGAAGCCTGCCAACGGGAGGAGCCAAAGTGCGTAACTGCACAAGTTGCAAATGTTGAAGGTTGGGAAGCAACTGGGCATACGACATCGGAAGAGTGTCGAAACGCCTATCCATCATCCTCTGTCTCTGTTGATAAGCGGGTTTGTTACCCTGTTGTTGTTGGTATTGATTTTGTTGACGTTGAGGTTGTTGTTGTTGCACTGGTGCTGCAGCCGGAATGGTCACTGCTGCAACATAAGGTTGCTGATGGTAATTCTGAAAACTGCTCCTTCGATTACCTCTGCTCTGATAAGAAGACAAAGAATTTGCATCCCCTTCTGTCCTCTTCTGTCCTCCTAAGAATGGCTTCTTTGACCCCGAAGATGATCCAACCCCATTTTGGATCTTACATGTCTTCAAGTAGTTCTCCACCCTCTCACCGGTAGAGACCACATCAGCAAAATTCGAGGCGTTGCAACCCACCAGACGCTCCAAATAAGATCCAGGAAGTGTGTTCATAAACATGTTGGCCATCTATTTTTCCAACATCGGAGGCTGAACACGGGAAGCCAACTCTCTCCAGCGTTGAGCATACTCTTTGAAGCACTTGTTGCTCTTGAGAGACAGATTCTGGAGCTGAGTCCTGTCAGGTGCCATATCCGCATTGTACTGATATTGCTTTAGAAAGGCCTCGGCCAAGTCTCTCCAGCAGCGAATATGGGCTCTGTCCAGCCTCATATACCACTCCAAGGATGCCTTAGCTAGGTTGTCCTAGAAGAAGTACATGAGCAGCTTCTCATCATCAGAATCCGCGATCATCTTGCGGAAGTAAGCTTGTACATGAGTCTTCGGGCAAGAGTTGCCATTGTACTTATCAAACGCGGGGACTTTGAATTTTGGCGGAACTCTCACGCCTGGGACCAGCCCCAAGTCAACAACATCCACACCAAGAGTATTCTGCCATTCCACAGCTTTCAACCTCTCTTCCAGTCTCCAAAACATAGGGTCCATACCATGGCCCATGCCAAAGTCCTCCTGAAGCAGGGGGAATTGATCCTCCTGATCATCATGGATGGGTTGTTGACCAAGGTTGCCATGTGGGATTGGGATAGGCCCCGGTCCATTGGGTCCATTAGCCTCTCCAGCGGGAGGATCAGCCATAACCTCTGGTGGAGTAGTAGGGGGATTCCCCTGTACCAATAATCTAATCTCCTATTGTCCCTGAGCCACTCCTTGGACCACTTCCATGAACTGATTCATGTGAATCCTCATCTCAGCGAGCTCTGCTTGTAAACCTTCCATTGCTCTCTGTTGATTCCTTCAGGCACCGTATCGGTGAATGCCTGAGTCAGCTATCCTGCTAATGGAATACCAAACAAGATGAGAACACTGCGGCGGTACCTGTTATGCAAGACATGCTAATGAATATTCAAATGCAATGATGTGTTTATCAATTTCAAAGGGTATTCTACCCCTTGATTCCAGTCTCACATTAGATAAACAATGTAAGAAAATCCCGACTAGAATCAAGAAGAAGATATAAACCCCTAGGAATAGATAAACATGATGCATGCAATGCTTATGATTTAATTTTTATATTAGAGGAACTTTAGAGTCTTATTTGCAAATTTTGGAAATCTTAAACGTTTATCACATACGGAAATATCACGTCAATTAATATTTGGAAATGTTTTTACGCCAAAGAAGTATAGTCTTGGTAACCAAATACAATACAAGAGAGAAGGAAAATGAACATCCTATGGATCCCTAGAAGCAATCGTCCAAAGCCCTCGAGACCGGAAGATAAGCTGCACGAAGCCTCTTCACCTCCCTCTCATAGGCTGCCCCCATATCTGCCTTCTCTTTGGCGAGTCGATCATATTTCCTCTTCCAAAACTTGGAAGACTGAGGAAGTAGAGAAGTCAATGCGTCATCAGGATCATCAATAACCTGGTGCTCAAGGAACTCTATCAAAGCATCCTTCTCTCTGATCTGCTGAAGCAACTCCTATCGTTCACGGATCCAAGCACGTGAACGGTCTTCATCTCTCAACTCCCCTACTCCTTGGTTAGGGAGGGTTGAAGGCCCAGCCACAACCAAAGGTGTGGGTCTTGGATACTCATAAGGCATGAGGTACTCGGAAGCTCTCCTCCTAACCCAAGAGGTATAGGGTTCCAAAGCGATACAGTTCTTCGGTCCTAGCTCCTTCCTTCCTTTCTTATGGATCTTGCGCCAAGCGCGGACCATCCTGCCCTTCAAGCCTTGGGGGTCTTTACCCTCCTGAAAGAACACACCCTCTAACAGAATGTTATTGGGTTTATCCTTTAGGGGGAACCCAAGCTGACGACGTGCCAAAATAGGGTTGTAGTTACTTCCATCACATGTACCAAGAAGAGGTACATTGGAGAATTCACCACAAGAGTCGATAATCTGCACACCATCATATACATGGTTGTACCAAAAGATATCATCATTAGTGAGAGACATAAGTCTCGTGGACCACCGTAGACATCCTTTGTTCTCCTTGAAGGCGAGCGTCTGAGGCAAGTGCGAAATAAACCACTTGTACAACAGAGGCAAACATCACACAATGGTACCACCGCCCTTTGCATTCCTCATATGCAAAGAGAAATAAGTGTCACCCAATAGAGTAGGAATGGGATTAAGAGTAGAGAGTTCACATCCACAAACTTATCAATGTTGGGGAATAACACTAGCCCATAGATGAGAAGTACAAATATGGCCTCAAAGGCGTCCTCACTCATGGCCTTCCCAAACATAGTAGCTTGATCAATGAGGAAATCAAACGGGAGACCTTGAATTCCACCTTTGGTAGTCATATGAGCACCAATAATAGATTCATCTATACGCAACAGATCAGCAATCTCTTGAGAAGAAGGAACTCTCTCCAAGCCACTGAACGACAACTGGTCTAGGATAGGTATGCCCACAAGGTAGGCATACTCCTCAAGCGTGGGAAAAAGCTGGAAATCCGGAAAAGTGAAGCAACGATACAAGGGATCATAGAACTGCACCAACACACTCATTAGACCTTCATCCACTTGAGTAGCCAGAATAGACAGAAGCTTCCCATGACGAGCCTTGAATTCCAAGGGATCTAATACATAGGATGTCAAACTCCTTAACTCTTTCAAGTCGGGTTGTCTGAAACTGTACTTCCTCGTATTCCTTCTATGCTTATCCATGTCTGAAAATTTGCAAATATACCTCTTAAGTTCCTTGAAAGTTTTCTCATTGTTGATGATATGGATGTGTATGAATGCATGAATGCATGGATGCAACAATCACACTCAAGGATCAAGCAAATCACACCACACAAAGGTCATGGGTGTCATACCCCGAAATTCACCCTACTCCGATACAACTTTCATCTGATCCATGGCCCTACTGCACATGCATGCTTTCATTATCTCCTCATCATAATTATATTAACTTTCATAACCAAATACATATTGCATGGAATCAAGGCATGATTTTAAAAAAAAAAAAAAAAAAAAAAATTAAAATTAAAAAAAAAAAAAAAAAAAAAAAAAAAAAGAGGAAAAGGGGGGAAACCGGATTTTGCCTCCCACACTCCAAAAAAAAAAGAGCTTTCTTTTGCACAAAGGGTATTTGGTTCCCCCCATTTTCCCACTAACTTTTCCTATAAATAGATGCACCATTCCCCTTCATTTTTCATGCTTCCTAGCCCCCAAAATTGATGAAAAAATATCATTCAACCCCTCTTCTCCAAACCTAAATCAAAACCCAAAAAATTTTCTCTCCCAAAAGTCACCACTACCAACTTTTTTCCATTTCACATTTTTTTCCTCAAAGTTTCTCACTCTCTAACACTCATAATCCAACCCTTTTACTAAGCTTTCACCACAAATATTTTCATCCCAAACCCCTTACTTCACATTCAAGTTCAACACCATTTCTACCTAGCTTTTTTTCATATTTTGTGGGTAATGATTTTAACTTAAACTTTTTAACTTTTTGTTCCTTTTTTTTTTATTATTAAAAATGATTGCTTGTTCTTGGTTGATCTTTTGAGATGGTTTAGATTCAAGCTTGCAAAAAAAGATTAACTTTGGTTTACTCACCCTTTTTTAAAGATTTTTTACTATTACTATCCTTTTTCACCTTTTTGTGGTTGCTTTGTGTATGTTATCATTTTCTTTTATTATGGACTTGTTGTTGTGTTTGTTTGGTTGATGAGGTCTATTAGATCTTGACCATGGTTGTTTAGAGTTGATTAAATCTTCAATGTTTCAAACCTATCTATGGTTGATCAATAGATCATTCATGATACTTTGAGGCATTGATAGATTGCCTCTATTTTAACCATATTTGGGTCATTTGATGCATAGATGAAACCATGTCTTTACATTAACTTCCTAATCCATTTGCTTATTGTTACTAACTACTAATTACTAACTCCTAACATTTATATTATTGCACTTTATTTTTATTTTTTTTGCAATTTATTTTATTGTTCACTTTATTTCAAGTATTTTATGTTTATGTTTATTGTTATCTAACTATATCATTTACATTATGCTAATTTATTTACTACCTTATTATCTTGTTAAATAAAAGAGGAATAAAAAATAAAAGAAAGAGAACAAATCACTTTTTATTTATTTTTTTAATACTAATAGATGAACTTAAGGTTGCATAACTTTCTTTGTTACAAATCTATTGTTAGTTGATTTTTTAATCATCTTCAATACTTTGCATCAATGATAAGCTATCCCTTAATGTGTCATATTTTAAGTCTTTTTGGCATAAGAAAATAGTCTTAAAAAATATTCATTTTTGTACATATTACTAACCACTAATTTTACTTCATTAATTTTGTTTGCCGTTAACCTTTGTTATTGTGATTTTGGTATTATTGACTTATATTTGTTTTATATCATTTATATTCACTAACCATTATTATTGTGATATTGTTTCTTTTTCTTGTAATTTACTTTTATGTCATTACCTTGTAATTTATATTAAAGTACTCATCATCATCATCATCGTATAAATTTATCATGCATGTTTATTTACTTGTTATTTATTTTATTATCATCAAACATTAAAAACAACAAAAACATGATAAAATGATAAGACAAAAATATTCGTTCCACTCTTAATCAACTTGGACCTAGAATTTCATTTTAGGACCCTTGCTTGGAGGTCTTTCCCTTATCTTTGTGATACTTTGTAAATGTTGGATTTTATTTGTAACTTACATTCATGTTGTAAGAATGGCATCATGGCACCACCTTAGGGGGACATGTTTGTAAGACCATTATCCTTTGTTTAGCTTAGGTCACTTTTGCACACAAAAGGCTTTCTCTTGGGCTACCTTACAATGAGACTCTTTGATTTCTTGTTGGTTACTTTGCATTCATGTTGCATAAGCCAAATTTCATAATCAAAATAAAACAAACCCTTGATTCAAAGTCAAGTGGCATTTTCATAATCAAATTAAAAACACTTAATAATTACGATTATTATTGTGCGCCATGAGCCTTAAGTGGTGGAGAATGAGTGAGAATGGAGCATTCCTACCCTTACTCTGATTATTTTGGACGCAAGACGCTTGACTTGTTGTCTAGAATAATCACCTCCGCCCATAGACTTTAGTACAATATAATCACAAACATTCTTTCATAAAACCCTTATTCAAGGTAAAAATAATACCACTCATCAAACTCATTTTTGTGCCTTAGGGCATCATCTCGAAAACCCTTTTCTCAAAGGTAAAATCAACCAACGCACAAATATTTTCTACTCCGAACTACGGAGCTCTGATTCCTCATCCCCGAATGAGTGATACGTAGGCACAAGGGCCACAATCCTTGGCGAGCACTCTAATAACAAAAACACCCCATTTTTTCCACACATTCTTTTGAAAATAAAACAATAATAGATAAATCTCATGTATGTAAAACAACCCAAATGGTTCCCATGGAGTACCATGGGCGTAAGGGGTGCTAACACCTTCCCCTTACGCAACCGACTTCCGAACCCAAATCTCGGTTGCGAGACCGATTCCTTATTCTCTTTTAAGCGCTTCCCGTGCGCGTCTATTTTCCGAGGGTTTTATCGACTATTTCCCCTCTCCTCTCCGATAGAGGTGAACTAAATAAAATTCGGTGGCGACTCTTCTGACTTTGCCTCTCTTTGGCATTCTCTATAGTCCCGGTTCCGTTATCGCGAAATCCTGGTAGCGACAGCTGGCGACTCTGCTGGGGACCAAAAAAATCCCTAAGAAAGTCTAGCCTAGTTTGGGTTGTTTCCTCTTTTACGTACGTGGAGATTTATCTGTTATCTTTTTTTCTGTATATATTGCTTTCTTTGCTAACTCGTGCATATTTTGTTTACCTGTTGGTCCGAAACTCTGACTCTGTGACGAAGAATTTTTGGAAGCAATAATGATTGCAAAGAAAAAACCTTGTGTGAAGGACTCCCCACCCGAGTCTGAGAGTTTGCTTGAGATAGGAGAGGTTGAGTAGTATTGATCCGCGAGGTTCCTTCCTCGTTAGGGTCGTACGAGAACCTCACTTAGTGGTAGATTCTCTTAAGGGGATTGATGACCGTCGTGCTTTCGGCGTAAGCATCTTTTCTTTTACTAGAGTCAATGACCCTAAGACCCCTTTTAGAACCTTTAAAAAACTATGGCTAGCCTAGACCGATGGTCGCGTAGTATAGGCCACCGAGGTGCCTTCCTCGTAAGGGTCGATACGAAGATCTCACTTAGAGTAGATGACTTTGATGGAGCAGTCGCCTGGCAAGTAAATTGACATAAGCGGCTGACAGTCAAGGAAGTCCATGACTCTAGGGGCAGTGTCTTAAACCCAATTTTCCAAAAGCCTTAGACCACACAAAGCGAGAACCTTGGTTTACTAAGCAGTCATTATTAACTCCATGCTTCGTCACGATGGTCCAAAACCACGAACCCATGCCTAAAAACCTGTGGAAATAATAAACCAATCATTCATTCATACATTCATTCATCATCAAAATAATAAGCAAAGCTCTTAAAATCTTTCGTTTGTTCAAACGCAGAATTACAAGACTATTTTCCGACACAATCATGGATACTTCAACAAAGAAAAGCACGTCTTCTTTCCGCTTCAAAAGTCCCGACATCAGGTCATTAAAGGTCCTTGGTTCAAAGGTCATAGCTCTCAAAGACAACAAGTTTAGAGCCAATTTTGGGAACATCGTAGATCTTCTAACCGAGAAGGTTGACTATTGTGCTATCACTACAATGTCCCAATACTATGACGTTCCTTTAAGATGCTTCACTTTCCCCGACTTCCAAATCTCTCCAACCTTGGAAGACCTCGAGAGACTCCTTAATCGACCAATCAAGAAATACAACCCCTTCCCGAAATTGGAAAAAGGATTCTGTTTGACCGAGCTCTCACTCATCTTGGGTATCGACACCAACAAGTTAGTGGACAATTGGGGCGTTAAGGGATCCCTCAAAGGTTTAACTCAAAAGTTCCTAGAAGCCCATGCTTGGGAAATGATTAAAGAAGGAAGACCCGACTTTTGCAGTGCAACTTTGGCACTTTTGATTCATGGAATTGTCCTCTTCCCAAATCTGGACAAGTTCGTGGATCAATTAGCAGTTGAAGTCTTTTTAACAAAAAATCCGGTGCCTTTTTTACTTGCCGATTTCTACCACGCCTTACATACAAGACATGAGAAGAAAAAAGGTACCTTCCTTTGTTGCGCTCCTATGCTACATCTTTGGATGAGGGCCCGCATGCCTCAAAGTGGACCCTTCGCCGAAAACAAATTGACATGGCCGCAAAGGTTCGCATCTCTCTCTGCCAACTCAATCCTATGGTACAAGAGGGAATGGGATATAAAGGATGTCATCGCAAGATGTGGAGAGTTCTCTAACGTACCCTTGATAGGAACACAAGGTTGCATCAACTACAACCCTGCTATACTCAAGAGACAACTAGGGTACGCCATGACAAGTCCCCCCGAGGAAAGAGATTTCATTCCATTTGTCATCAATACCGTGGATCCGCTTGATTCGAACGTGAAAAGAGTGAGAAAAGCTTGGACAAGCATAGTCCGTATTAGCCATGAATGGGGTAAGAAAAATATCCTAGCCAAGGAACCCTACTATGTGTGGGTAAAAGAGAGGGCTAGGGTGGTTAAGATGCCGTTTCTGTTTGATCCTTCTTCATTCCCGTTGATGCCTGAGCCTGAGCCTATCCTACAAGAGGACATGGACAAACTTACCAGCCAAATCAAAGAGCTCGAGTTGGAAAACACTCAACTACGAGTCGAACTCAATCGCGCCAAGGAACGTAACCATGTCTTGGAGGATAAGGGTAAGCAAGTCTGTGAAAAATTTGAAGATAGCAAGAAAAGGCTCCGATTAGCCGAGGGACAAAGAGTTTGGGTTGGTGGAGCTTTACAAGGAGCTAATTCTGAGCTAGATTTCCGCAACGAGGAGTTGGATCGAGCATCCCGAATCATCAAAGACCTTGAAAATACTGTCGAGAGGTCTAATGCCATGAAGAAAGAAGCGAGGGAAGATTACGAGGCCCAGATTCTCGAACTAAGGACCACTCTAAAAGAGCATAAGGATTTGCTAGCCAAGGAGCAACTAGAGAAAGAAAAGATTCATCGAAGCTTCATGCGTGAGCAGTTCAACCTTGGACGAGCTTGCGAGCAAATCAAGAACTTGAAGAGGGGAATCTATGACCAAGCCTATGTAGAATTGCAAAACAACTGTAGACATTGGGAAGAGCGTTGCTATGAATTCGAAGCTGCCATTGTTCAAAGGGACGAAATCATCCATAATCTCCAAGTCCTTTACGAAGAATGGAGGGACAAGTACACCAACATGACCGTGTTAACCAACTATGCCCTTCAAGACTTTCCTGACAAGTTGAAGGAGGCAGATCTGATCATGTGCCCAGATAATACCCCTAAAGAGGTCTACCACTTCGTCAAGTTCTGCAAAAGAACAATGGCCGAACTCATCATCGACATTGAGGCTCTCCGCAAGTCTCAAGGGGTCACTTTTAGGGTGGATATCTAGTTGGTTTATTTGCTTCCATTACTTGTATTTTGCAACTTCTATGTATTGTTGTCTATTTTCCCTTCAAAGGATGAATGAAAGTTGCGATTTTTCTCTATTGTGTTTTCCTATTTCATGATTGTGAACGAGAATCGTCAAGTAATTTTTTGCAATGAATAAACATGAATAACTAAAAAGAGCTTTGCTTTAACAAGAAAAATTCATGCATCATATGCATCTTTCGAAACACAAAAACATAAAAAACTCATCCATCCACCCTTTTTTTCCTTCCAGAACCACTCTCCAAAGCTGACTTTTCGGTACGATACACGAGGACGTCGACAAGCTGTCATGGAGCAACTTCAAGAGAACCAAGTTGTCCTTCAGGAAGAAGTATCCCAAATGCGGTCCCAAATGCGGCAATTGATGGAGACTATTCAAGCAGTCGCAAGAGGTCAAGAGATTATGGCAAAAATGCAAGAAGAAATGAACCAACGTGCCAGTACTACCAATCCTCCTACTCCTCGAACGGTCGAGAATCCGACTCCAGTTCCTCAAGTTGATCCTCCAATCAACATTAATGCACCCGGCGGTGTTCCAAACGACAATCCTCGTCCTCATGCTCTTGAGACAGACGACCAACTTGATGCATTCTTCATCCCAAGGGACGCTTCTCAAGATGACGCCTTCGGTTCCGCAACCAACAAGGTGGAAAGGAAGGTAAAGGCTATCGAGGAAAAGCTCAAGGCAATGGGGAGCACTGACATTTTGGGCCTCGATGCGGCAGAAATGTGCTTAGTACCTGGGGTCATCATTCCGGCCAAGTTCAAAGTTCCGGACTTTGAAAAATATAAGGGAAATAGCAACCCTAGGACACATATTAGGGCATACTGCCGAAAGATGGCTGCCTATTCCAGCGATGATCAACTTCTAATGCATTTTTTCCAGGATTCCCTCAGTGGGGCATCTTTGGATTGGTACATGCAACTCGAGGGCAACCATATTCACACCTGGAGGGAAATGGCCGAGGCATTCCTCAAGCACTATCAGTACAACACTGATATGGCACCTAATCGCACGCAGTTGCAAAATTTGACTCAGAGGTCTGAGGAGTCCTTCAAAGAGTATGCCCAGCGGTGGAGGGAATTAGCTGCTAGGGTACAACCCCCATTGCTAGAAAGAGAATTGGTAGACATGTTTATGGGAAACTTGCAAGGTCCATACCTTGATAGAATGGTAGGGAGCACCTCTTCAGGCTTTTCCGACCTGGTCTTAGCCGGTGAAAGGATAGAAAATATGATTAAAATGGGAAAGATCCAGAACTCTGCCAGTACTTCTAGTGCATCAAAGAAACCTTTTGTTCCCTATGGTAAAAAACGAGAAGGCGAGACCAATGCTGCCTCCATCATTCGAACAAGAAATCCCACTTATCCACAAGTGGCTGCCATAGCTCCCGTCCAACCAAGTCAACAACAACCATTGGCAATTCCTGTTCAAACTCAACAACAACAACGGTATCAACAACAACCGCAACATCAGCAACCACAATATCAACAACAACAAAGGATGCGAAGGCCCGAGAGAAGATTTGACCCAGTTCCCATGCCTTATAGCCACATGCTACCATATTTATTGAGGGGATCACTTGTGCAACTAAGGGAGTTAGGACCCCCACCAGCGGTTCTTCCTCCCGGTTATGATGCAAATGCCCGTTGTGAATTTCATTCTGGCGCTCCCGGGCATTCGATCGAGAATTGTAAAGCATTAAAGTACAAGGTTCAAGATCTTATTGACTCTAAGGCAATCACGTTCACCCCCAAGAGGCCGAATGTGAATAATAACCCGATGCCCCCTCACAACAATGCATCGGTGAATATGATGGAAGCTGACAATGGGAGGAGATTGATGTCATGTGTGGACGAGTTAAAAACACCACTCATCGAGATCAAGAATGCTTTGATGAAGAATAATACCTTTCCCATCTGTGGTAATGACTGTGAACATTGTCTGATTAACCCGCAACAATGTAGAACATTGAAGTCTGTCATACAACAATTAATGAACCAGGGGATCTTGGTGGTAGACTGCCCATCCACAAACGAAGATGTGTCTACCCTCGAGATACCGTACGACGAAGTCCCTCCTCTGCAAATTCCATATGAGTTCTCTCAGTTAACTCTGTCGACAAATCCTATTACTCCAATCATGATAACAATTCCCACACCATTCCCATATGTTGACACCAAGGCAGTCCCTTGGATGTATGACACCTCAGTCTACATTCATGGTCAGAAGATTCAAGAAGAACCATTGAAGTCTAGCGACCCAATGATCAATATCACAGGCACTAGTGGAGTCACAAGAAGTGGAAGGATATTTGCACCGACACCCACTCCAATTGGAACTATCAATCCTTCAACTTCAGACAAAGGCAAACAAATTGATGGCGCTCAGCAAAGACAAGACCCCGTACCTTCAAGTGAAGTAGATGAGTTCTTACGCATCATCAAGAAGAGCGATTATCGAGTAGTTGATCAGCTTAACCAGACACCCTCTAAGATCTCAATGTTGTCTCTATTGATGTGCTCAGAGGCCCATAGGGAGGCTTTGGTAAAGTTTCTGAGGACAGCTCACGTACCGCAAGAGATATCTGTTTGTCAGTTTGAAGGAGTAGTTAACAACATCGCTACTAGCTTAAGCTTAGGTTTCAGTGATGAAGAGCTTCCCGCCGAGGGGAGGAATCATAACAAGGCTCTCCATATTTCCATTGAGTGTGTGGACACAGTCCTATCAAGAGTTTTGGTAGACACTGGGTCTTCCCTCAATGTGATGCCTAAGAGTTCCTTTGCTAAACTAACTATTGAAGGACTCGTAATGAAGCCGAGTGAGCTTATAGTAAGAGCATTTGATGGGACTAGAAGGACTGTAATCGGTGAGGTGAATTTGCCTATGAAGATTGGTCCCCATATTTTCCTTATCACTTTCTTCGTAATGGATATCTATCCAGCCTACAGCTGTCTGCTTGGGAGGCCTTGGATCCATTCAGCTGGTGCAGTCACTTCAACACTCCACCAAAAATTGAAATTCTTAGCTGATGATAAGCTAGTTGTTGTCGAGGGTGAGGAGGACATTATGGTAAGTCACCTCGCATCTTTCCGATACGTTGAAGGAGAAGGGGAGATAAGAGAAGTCCCATTCCAATCATTCGAAGTTATCAATGTTGAAATGGTTTGCCCAGCAAGGGATGAATCAAAAGATGCCGAATCTCCCATGGCATCTCTTAAAGACGCCCTGACAATTATAAAGGATGGACACCCCCAAGGATGGGGAAGATTGCTTGAACTCCCTGCCAACAAGGACCGCACCGGTTTGGGATACAACTCCCAGAGTTTGAAGAAGCCCGCGCCGATCGCTACAAGGGGATCAGTGCTCCCGCTGTCCGACAACTTCTCAAGTGCTGGTTACCTGGATGACAACCGTATTTGTGCCGTGGAAGAAGAAGAAAAAGAAGAAGAAGAAGATGATGGCTTGATCTTCACAAAGACTGATGGAAATGGTGCCACCAAATGGACCGAGTTTGAAATACCTAAAGTGACCTTGATCGAAATGTAATTCCCAATGTTGTTTTCCTTCCTTTTTATCAAAAGAACCCATGTCAAGCCCAAGGCATGGGGGAATCATTTGTAGGGCCTCATCAAATTTCCTTATTAATCATTAATGAAAAAGGGTTCATGTTCGCAATCAATTTTGAGATCCTTGTCTTTCATTTTTTTCATTTCACTTTTTTAAAAATGACATTTTTCTTTTAAAAAAAAATAATAATAAAAAATTTCTTTTCAAATCATCCTTTCTTTCATACCAATAAAAGCGTGAACCTTAAATCATGCAGATCATCCTTGACAACCATCAATGACAATTCTGCTACAGTCTCATACGACTTTGACAACCCGATTAATCAAGCTGATGAAGAGTGTGAGGAAGAGGCCGAACTCCCAGAAGAATTGGCAAGGCTGCTCAAGCAAGAGGAAAAATTCATCCAGCCGCACGAAGAATCAGTGGAAGTAATTAACCTTGGGACAGATGAGGAAGCGAAAGAAGTCCGAGTCGGCTCCGCTCTACAAGACGAGGTGAAGACAAAATTGATTGAGCTCTTGAAGGAATACAAAGATGTGTTTGCATGGTCATACCAAGATATGCCCGGCCTCGATACTGACATTGTGGTCCATCATCTACCCCTTAAAGAAGAATGTTCTCCAGTAAAGCAAAAACTACGAAGAACCCGTCCCGACATGGCTATGAAAATCAAGGAGGAGGTACAAAAGCAGCTCAACGCCGGTTTCCTAGCGGTCTCCAATTATCCTCAATGGATAGCTAACATTGTGCCTGTACCTAAGAAGGATGGCAAAGTAAGGATGTGCATAGATTACAGAAATCTAAATAGAGCAAGTCCCAAAGATGACTTTCCACTTCCACACATTGACGTGCTAGTAGATAATACCGCCCAGTTCTGTGTTTTCTCTTTTATGGATGGTTTCTCCGGTTATAACCAGATCCGCATGGCTCAAGAAGATATGGAGAAAACCACTTTCATAACACCATGGGGCACCTTCTGCTACAAGGTGATGCCTTTTGGATTGAAGAACGCCGGCGCCACATACCAACGAGCCATGGTCACTCTCTTTCACGATATGATTCATAAAGAGATTGAGGTCTACGTCGACGACATGATAGCCAAGTCTCAAACCGAAGAAGAACACCTTGTCAATCTAGAAAAGCTGTTTGAGAGGCTGAGGAAGTTCAAATTGAGGCTTAATCCCAACAAATGCACATTTGGGGTAAGATCCGGAAAATTGTTAGGTTTTATCGTCAGTCAACGTGGCATAGAAGTAGATCCCGAGAAAGTAAAAGCCATACAAGCTATGCCTGCACCCAAAACCGAGAAGGAAGTCCGAGGATTCCTAGGTAGATTGAACTACATTGCTAGGTTCATATCTCACCTCACTGCCACTTGTGATCCAATCTTCAAACTTCTTCGAAAGGATCAAGCCATCATTTGGAACGATGACTGCCAAGACGCATTTGAGAAAATAAAGGAATATTTGCAAGAGCCTCCCGTGTTGATGCCTCCTGTACCTGGTAAACCATTAATCATGTATCTCACCGTTCTTGAAGGATCAATGGGTTGTGTCCTCGGCCAACATGACGAGACTGGAAGAAAAGAGCATGCAATATACTATTTGAGCAAGAAGTTCACTGATTGCGAGAGTAGGTATTCGATGCTTGAAAAGACTTGTTGCGCACTAGCATGGGCTGCCAAACGTTTAAGACAATACATGCTCACTCATACGACATTGTTGATCTCTAAGATGGATCCTGTCAAATACATCTTCGAGAAGCCGGCTCTAACTGGTAGAGTAGCCCGATGGCAAATGGCTCTGACCGAGTACGATATCCAACATGTCACTCAAAAGGCCATCAAAGGGAGTGTATTGTCTGATTATCTTGCACAACAACCCTTGGAGGACTATCAGTCTATGCGTTTCGAATTCCCCGACGAGGATATCATGTTGATTAGGGATTGCAACATCCCCGGTCCCGAGGAAGGACCCGAGCCTGGATCCCGATGGACCATGGTTTTTGATGGAGCTTCTAACGCTCATGGTAATGGCATTGGGGCAGTAATCACTTCTCCAACTAATTTCCACCTCCCCTTCACTGCCCGATTATGTTTTGAATGTACAAACAATATGGCCGAATACGAGGCTTGTATCTTTGGTATTGAAGCTGCTATCGATCTTAGAATCAAAATCCTGGAAGTTTATGGGGACTCAGCCTTGGTAATCAGCCAAGTCAAAGGAGATTGGGATACTAGAGACCATAAGCTCATTCCTTACAAAGAGCATGTCTTGAAACTAGTCCCCTATTTCGATGAAATTACATTCCACCACATCCCTCGAGAAGAGAATCAGCTAGCTGACGCTTTGGCAACTTTGGCATCCATGTTTAAAGTTAAGTGGAAGAACGAAGCGCCATCCTTTCACCTGAACTACTTGGACGAACCTGCTTACTGTCTGGCAGCGGAAGACGAAGCTGACGGTCATCCTTGGTTCCATGACATCATGAAATTCTTAGAGAACCAAGAGTATCCTGCGGACGCGTCTATCACCGACAAGAAGTATCTTCGAAAACTGTCATCCAAATTTTTCTTAAGTGGAGGGGTATTATACAAGAGAAATTATGATTCTGTTTTGCTTAGATGTGTGAACAAGCAAGAAGCAAACCAGATTATAATGGAAATTCATGAAGGATCCTTTGGGACGCATGCCAGTGGGAGTACTATGGTGAAGAAAATCTTAAGGGCCGGATATTACTGGATGACTATGGAGATTGACTGTCATCGCCACGTCCAAACCTGCCATAAGTGCCAGATCTATGCTGATAAGATCCATGTGTCGCCAACGCCTCTCAACGTCCTAACATCACCTTGGCCTTTCGCCATGTGGGGCATTGACGTGATCGGACGCATAGAGCCAACTGCCTCGAACGGACACCGCTTCATCCTTGTAGCCATTGACTATTTCACAAAGTGGGTAGAAGCAGCCTCGTACGCCAACGTTACCAGACAAGTGGTGGCCCGATTCCTCAGGAAAGAAATCATCTGCCGTTATGGGGTCCCCAACAAGATCATTACTGATAATGGATCTAACCTCAATAATAAAATGATGAAAGAGCTATGCCAAAATTTCAGGATCGACCACCACAACTCGTCACCTTATAGGCCTAAGATGAATGGCGCTGTTGAGGCAGCTAACAAAAATATCAAGAAGATCGTGCAAAAGATGGTGGAAACCTACAAAGATTGGCACGAAATGCTCCCATTCGCATTACACGGCTATCGTACTTCCGTACGCACTTCCACTGGGGCAACACCCTTCTCCCTTGTGTACGGCATGGATGCGGTCTTACCAGTCGAAGTAGAGATTCCTTCCTTAAGGATTTTGACAGATGTTAAGCTTGATGAGTCTGAGTGGGTACAAGCTCGATTTGACCAACTAAATCTCATTGATGAGAAGCGCTTAGCAGCCATCTGCCATGGCCAACTTTATCAAAAGCGCATCAAGAGGGCACATGACAAAAAGGTTTTCCCCCGCAGCCTAAAAGCTGGAGACCTCGTATTGAAGAAGATTCTTCCAATCCATACTGACCCAAGGGGAAAATGGACGCCAAACTATGAAGGTCCGTATGTTGTAAGAAAGGTCTTCTCCGGAGGAGCCTTGATCCTCGCAACTATGGATGGTGAAGATCTTCCATCCCCGGTGAATGCGGATGCAGTCAAAAAATACTATGCTTAAAAAAAATATATATAGCCCGATATGTTGAAAACCCGAAAGGGCAACTTATGCAAAAATGGGTATCCCGGTAGACTGAAAACCCGAAAGGGCGGTCTAGGCAAAAATTAGGGATTTAATAGGAGCAAGAGGCTGCATCCCGTAAGGAATCCTTCTTCATTCCTTGGCAGGTCAATTATGTGGGTCCCAAGCAAGCCAATCCTATCACCCTCCTTCAAAAAAAGCAAGATCAAAGGACGACCAAAGGCATGAAGACTATAGCAGAGTTAGAATCTGGTGGAAACTCGAGATGTTTCATTGCCATTACAATTATCATTTTCTTTTCGCAATCACCTCTTTTAGGAATTGCTTTCCTTTGTACAAAAATTCCCTACTTATGGAATCACTTGTCAATAAAAATCAAGTTCCCTCACATATGTTCCATATTTTTACTTTTCCTACTTTGTCTGCGAAATATGACCTTTCTCTAAATAAAATTACATGGGAAATTTTCGATTAAAAGACCTTTTTTCAAAAAAAAAACTATAAGGAAGACAATATCGAATTATATTCTTTCTAGAATTTTGCTAAAGGTAGTCAAAACACATTTCCAACTCAAGGGTGCCACATAGTTCTTTGGACTAAGCCGATCATTTCTCCCCCCAATGGGAATTCTCAAACATTACATTCAGCGTCTGCTTAGACGTCGAACTTCAATTTCTCGAGTATCGGAAAGTCAGTACGATTCACCCAATCACCCTTTTTAAGCCCAATCACCATTGGCATCCCCTAAACACACTCCTCCGCAAAGCCCAAACATGCTTGGCATAATTTGCAGACCATGCATTTCATATATTCCCCAATGAAAGCCCAAACATGCATTGGCATACATAACATCACATCATGAGTATCTCCTTAACTTACTCAAATTAACTCGTCAAAGTTCGGAATTTCCCAACCGTTGTTAGGAATTTTCCCCAATAAACTATTTTCCGTCAACCCTTTGACGAAGACAAATTACCTTTCCGTCAACCCTTTGACGAAGACAAATTACCTTTCCGTCAACCCTTTGACGAAGACAAATTACCTTTCTGTCAACCCTTTGACGAAGACAAATTACCTTTCCGTCAACCCTTTGACGAAGACAAACTCCTTTCCGTCAACCCTTTGACGAAGACAAATTACCTTTCCGTCAACCCTTTGACGAAGACAAATTACCTTTCCATCAACCCTTTAATGATGACACCCTTTTCCATCAACCATTTGATGATGATCCCTCATTGGAAACAAAAATCCCTATAAAAATCCAAATACCCAGTTGCAGTCCCACATGCATTGCATGCATCACTTCATGCATGATTTTTCCCTCCGAAACGAAAAGTTTCACTAAAGCCCCATCATATTTGGCACAATCTATAGACCATGCATTTGCATACCCCAGCAGCCCGAGCATACTTCGGTATTCTGCGTACACCATAACATACATGGCATATCATACACATCATGACATAACCATCATACATCTGACCCATGTCCTCCCCACATGACACCATAAACTATCCTCAACAGATGATTTCATATCAAATTTATTTTCCACCACATGAACAATCTTCACAAATACCCATCACTTCATATCACATTCATTTCATTGCCAGCAGGTTGAATTTCTGGATATTTTTATTTATTTAATCTTCTCTTACCTTAGATGTGTGGAAGCCGTTGCTATCTAAACATTCAGGTTCGAGAAGATTAAATAGGGGCAGCTGTCATACCCCGAAATTCACCCTACTCCGATACAACTTTCATCTGATCCATGGCCCTACTGCACATGCATGCTTTCATTATCTCCTCATCATAATTATATTAACTTTCATAACCAAATACATATTGCATGGAATCAAGGCATGATTTTAAAAAAAAAAAAAAAAAAAAAATTAAAATTAAAAAAAAAAAAAAAAAAAAAAAAAAAAAAGAGGAAAAGGGGGGAAACCGGATTTTGCCTCCCACACTCCAAAAAAAAAAGAGCTTTCTTTTGCACAAAGGGTATTTGGTTCCCCCCATTTTCCCACTAACTTTTCCTATAAATAGATGCACCATTCCCCTTCATTTTTCATGCTTCCTAGCCCCCAAAATTGATGAAAAAATATCATTCAACCCCTCTTCTCCAAACCTAAATCAAAACCCAAAAAATTTTCTCTCCCAAAAGTCACCACTACCAACTTTTTTCCATTTCACATTTTTTTCCTCAAAGTTTCTCACTCTCTAACACTCATAATCCAACCCTTTTACTAAGCTTTCACCACAAATATTTTCATCCCAAACCCCTTACTTCACATTCAAGTTCAACACCATTTCTACCTAGCTTTTTTTCATATTTTGTGGGTAATGATTTTAACTTAAACTTTTTAACTTTTTGTTCCTTTTTTTTTATTATTAAAAATGATTGCTTGTTCTTGGTTGATCTTTTGAGATGGTTTAGATTCAAGCTTGCAAAAAAAGATTAACTTTGGTTTACTCACCCTTTTTTAAAGATTTTTTACTATTACTATCCTTTTTCACCTTTTTGTGGTTGCTTTGTGTATGTTATCATTTTCTTTTATTATGGACTTGTTGTTGTGTTTGTTTGGTTGATGAGGTCTATTAGATCTTGACCATGGTTGTTTAGAGTTGATTAAATCTTCAATGTTTCAAACCTATCTATGGTTGATCAATAGATCATTCATGATACTTTGAGGCATTGATAGATTGCCTCTATTTTAACCATATTTGGGTCATTTGATGCATAGATGAAACCATGTCTTTACATTAACTTCCTAATCCATTTGCTTATTGTTACTAACTACTAATTACTAACTCCTAACATTTATATTATTGCACTTTATTTTTATTTTTTTTGCAATTTATTTTATTGTTCACTTTATTTCAAGTATTTTATGTTTATGTTTATTGTTATCTAACTATATCATTTACATTATGCTAATTTATTTACTACCTTATTATCTTGTTAAATAAAAGAGGAATAAAAAATAAAAGAAAGAGAACAAATCACTTTTTATTTATTTTTTTAATACTAATAGATGAACTTAAGGTTGCATAACTTTCTTTGTTACAAATCTATTGTTAGTTGATTTTTTAATCATCTTCAATACTTTGCATCAATGATAAGCTATCCCTTAATGTGTCATATTTTAAGTCTTTTTGGCATAAGAAAATAGTCTTAAAAAATATTCATTTTTGTACATATTACTAACCACTAATTTTACTTCATTAATTTTGTTTGCCGTTAACCTTTGTTATTGTGATTTTGGTATTATTGACTTATATTTGTTTTATATCATTTATATTCACTAACCATTATTATTGTGATATTGTTTCTTTTTCTTGTAATTTACTTTTATGTCATTACCTTGTAATTTATATTAAAGTACTCATCATCATCATCATCGTATAAATTTATCATGCATGTTTATTTACTTGTTATTTATTTTATTATCATCAAACATTAAAAACAACAAAAACATGATAAAATGATAAGACAAAAATATTCGTTCCACTCTTAATCAACTTGGACCTAGAATTTCATTTTAGGACCCTTGCTTGGAGGTCTTTCCCTTATCTTTGTGATACTTTGTAAATGTTGGATTTTATTTGTAACTTACATTCATGTTGTAAGAATGGCATCATGGCACCACCTTAGGGGGACATGTTTGTAAGACCATTATCCTTTGTTTAGCTTAGGTCACTTTTGCACACAAAAGGCTTTCTCTTGGGCTACCTTACAATGAGACTCTTTGATTTCTTGTTGGTTACTTTGCATTCATGTTGCATAAGCCAAATTTCATAATCAAAATAAAACAAACCCTTGATTCAAAGTCAAGTGGCATTTTCATAATCAAATTAAAAACACTTAATAATTACGATTATTATTGTGCGCCATGAGCCTTAAGTGGTGGAGAATGAGTGAGAATGGAGCATTCCTACCCTTACTCTGATTATTTTGGACGCAAGACGCTTGACTTGTTGTCTAGAATAATCACCTCCGCCCATAGACTTTAGTACAATATAATCACAAACATTCTTTCATAAAACCCTTATTCAAGGTAAAAATAATACCACTCATCAAACTCATTTTTGTGCCTTAGGGCATCATCTCGAAAACCCTTTTCTCAAAGGTAAAATCAACCAACGCACAAATATTTTCTACTCCGAACTACGGAGCTCTGATTCCTCATCCCCGAATGAGTGATACGTAGGCACAAGGGCCACAATCCTTGGCGAGCACTCTAATAACAAAAACACCCCATTTTTTCCACACATTCTTTTGAAAATAAAACAATAATAGATAAATCTCATGTATGTAAAACAACCCAAATGGTTCCCATGGAGTACCATGGGCGTAAGGGGTGCTAACACCTTCCCCTTACGCAACCGACTTCCGAACCCAAATCTCGGTTGCGAGACCGATTCCTTATTCTCTTTTAAGCGCTTCCCGTGCGCGTCTATTTTCCGAGGGTTTTATCGACTATTTCCCCTCTCCTCTCCGATAGAGGTGAACTAAATAAAATTCGGTGGCGACTCTTCTGACTTTGCCTCTCTTTGGCATTCTCTATAGTCCCGGTTCCGTTATCGCGAAATCCTGGTAGCGACAATGGGATGGATCAAGTCATCCTTAATATCAATCATCCATTTTGGTGGATTATGGTTTACACCTTATCAACACCCAAGTTCCATTGATATTAAGGATACACAAGAACGGATCAACCAGGAATCAAGGGTTTGTTGCGAGTCGCGAGCATGGAGTCTTGGTTAAGAACCACCCAAAGGGAGTGTACTATGGTTAAACCTGACAATCATGTTCTACAAGAGGTTCCCATAGTCATCATCCCATCTTTCGGATATTATCGGATAAACGACTACTCGTATTCCAAAAATATTCTCAAGAGAGACTCTTATGAGTGTAGTATCGCGTAACAATCGTATCAAATCTAACACTTGAACGATCTTCGCACTACGTCCTAAAAATAGGCCAAGATGAGCGTGGTAAACTAAGGTCTTTGGCTTCTAAGGCATATATTGGAAAGAGTAATGCCTAACCACGACTACTCGTGTGACATTATTGATCCCAACATAACCTCCACCAAGTGAATGGGCTTGCAAGTCAACTTGCTAAGGAATAACTCCACACAAGTCAACAAGACTATGCCATTCTCCTATCCTAAGTGCACTCGAGTTCGGGTATAGAACTCATCTCATGAAGATCATCAAGCATACAAGGAATTAATATTCAAACAATTCAATCATTACATACAATACAGTAATCCCAAATTGCACAAAAATATGTCACAAAGCAATATACCATACAATACAACAAATATGAAAAGTAGGCAAAACCCACTAGGCAAATGATAGTCCCCAGCAGAGTCGCCACTTTTCTGTAGCGGGGTATTCGTTACCATTAGAGATATTGAATAATCCAAGGTAAACCATACAAGTCGAGTCGCCACCGCACTTCTATTTATCCAAAGGAATGATTAGAAAGCGAACAAAAACCTAAAAGTTTTATCGAATCAAAAACTAGTAAAAAAGTCATAGATCTAGGTAAGGGGGTTGGTTATGCAATGGGAAGGTTTTAAGCACCCAAAACATCCTAGGTACTCCTAGGGAGCCCTTTTCGTAAGTGTTGTTCTAGTCTAAAAGGTGTAGGTATATCTAAAGTACTATTTACTAAAAGGAAGGTTAAAAGAAAATGACTCGCAAGGATGTCGCATCCACTGCCTACGTATCTCATCTGAGTATAAGAATCAGAGCCTTCGTAGCTCGGCTACCTATGGCTTAAAGAGAAGTGTGCTCGGTAAGACGTCGCGTCTTATGCCTACGTATCTCATCCGGAATGAGAATCAGAGCAAAACGTAGTTCGGCTAACTACGGGAACAAGGGTCTCGATTGCAACTAGGGCAAGAGAAAGGGAAGGTCTCGATTGCAATGAGGGCGAGAGAAAAGAATCTCAGCAAGGGCGAAAGAAAACAAGGATTAGTTGTTAGTCGTTAGTCAAACTCGACAATACATCACGTCTCGTGTCTACGTATCTCATATGAACATGAGAATCAGAGTTATCGTAGTTCGGCTAACTAGGGGTTAAGGATTGCTATCTGAACATGGACTTACAAAAGAGGACACCAGCTGTGTCAAAGGAGGGTGGGCAGTGTGTTCAACGTCCTAGCAGTAGGTGTCGCAGCTCGCTGAATCGAGTCTTAGGCAGTTACCTTTTTGCAATAGAATGGACTGACATGCCACAAGATCGGAGACGCACGGAAGGTCTAAAAGTGGGGAAGCTCTGCTCTAGAGTTGTCATGCAATATGGACCTATGTGTTAGGATTTACAAAGGGGAACATCTACCTAATGTTAGCATGCAAAGAATAGGGGAATTCTACCTATGTTATCATACAAAGGGTTCTAGCTAATGGGTGCTACCTAAACGGAACAAGAGTCGACGGATGAAGTGCGGAGAGGAGTTACGGATAAGGATAGATGGCGATGCCGGAGGCAATCGACTTACAGGTAGATGGTGATGCCTGAGGCAATCGACTTACAAGAGGACGGATGAATGCGTGCTGGTTTTGTTAAGTTTTGAAAATGATTACTCGATGTTGGATCGAGCTTTTGATCTTATTTTGAAATGGTTATCGGATGTTTGTTTTAATTCTTGTATTAACAGGTGACTAAAGAAATAAAGAAATAAATATTATACACTTTATGGGAGAGGGGTACATTTGTTATGAATGAGGATTGTTCATGGCAAACAAACAATAAGAATATATGCCTCATACATCATACAAGTAGGTGTCGCATCCGCGAAAAACAACCGGCGGGCTAAAACAAAACAAACAGAGCCGCCACCGTGCGTTATTTATCCCAAAAGAGGGAAAGGAAACGCTCAAAGTAAACCTGGAAAAGACATGGTCTCGCGACCAAAGAGAGATGGGATCGGGAGTCGGTTATGCGAAGGGAAGGTATTAGCACCCCTACGCATCCGTCGTACTCGACGGGATCCACGCTCAAAAAGATAGGAAAAGGTTGCTAAAACTGCTCACAAACATCACACACACACACACACTGGAAACAACACAGGTGGGATAAGAGGGGAAAGGGCTCGCTAGGATATCGCATCCTATGCCTACGTATCTCATCTGGAATGAGAATCAGAGCTACCGTAGTTCGGCTCACGCACGCCGAAATAAAACACACGCAAACAGGCAAACATGGAAACCGAATGCCAATCGCTGGACTTACATCAGACTCCGAACCAAACAAACCCACACTGGAAACCAAATGCCAATTGCTGGACTTACATCGGACTCCAAGCACACAACGATAGGATATGGAATGCCAATCGCTGGGCTTACATCCGTCTCCTAACACACACAAGAAGATAACAAACAACAAGTTACTAAGGAGTCTGGCACTCGAGCCTAGTAACTGTCAAGCAAACACACACAAAAAGAAAAAGGGTGCCCGGAGAGATCTCGCACGACCTCCTGCCTACGTACCTCATCTGGTATGAGGATCAGGGCAACGTAGTTCCCCTTAACAGGGGAGAAACTTTCTCCTAACCAGACTGGGAAATGACCAACTAGAAGGGAGACCGACTCGAGCCTAATAGTTATCATGTATTCCACAATGGTCCTAGGTTGAGTTTTCTATCTAACTTGCACAGGCAGCAAGCTAATCCTAACCAGGCAAAGCAAGGCATGCAAGCATAATCAAAACAAAGCAAACATACACACAATTAGCACACACTATATACAGACAAAGTGGGCTCACACAAGGGTTAGGCTGCAAAAGCAAGCCAACTGTATCAGGTGATGTTAGCTCTTAACCCTAACATTGAGAGTTAGGGTGAAGCAGATGAAATGGGAAGTGAGGGGTATGCCTCACAGCTCTTATCCCTGGCCTGGGAGAGCTTCAAACAAAGGAAAGTGTGGGTTCAGAAAGTGGGAACCCTTCTACACTTATGACTGACTCAACTGGATCTTGGGTTAATATCTACAATGCATCAACACCAGGTGTGTGAGCAAAGGGATAACTCAACTGAATAGCAGGAGATGGATTGCACATCTCTTGTATCTGCCAATTGCCTTAAGAAAGGTCTTTTCCTGCTTGGGGACAAAAATAAACAATCACAAGCATTGCCTCTTAAGGAGGACTTCAGACAGGTGCCTGACCAAGTAACAGGCCAGGTCTTCCAGACTACATGAAGTCAGTGGGTTTACCTCAATTGGTTAAGAAACCAAGCAACAGCAAAAGCAAGTTCACAATGAACTATAGAAACTAATGTACCTGAAAACAATCTAACTCAGTTAGTATTCAACTCAAACAGTCAAACAGACAATTACAAGTCAACAGTTAACTGTACACAAGCAAACAGACAAGCAAGCTATGCATCAAGGCAAAGCTCAAGCTCAAATCAAAGGAGCTAATCCACCTACAAAACAACTTAATGTTAATCAACATCAATCAAACAGCAATCCAAATGAGAAAATGAATCAAACTCCTCAAGGCCATATGCTTCTTGTCCTGAAAACACAACTCAAACATAAGCACTAACCACTAGGACAAGGCCTAGGGTCAAAGAGGGAGAAATAATTCAAAACAGAACATGAAAATTGGCAATAATCAAGTTCAATCAATTAAGAACAATGTCCAAGTGGTCTCACATTCATATCATACACCAATTTCATTTCACAAAGCATCTAAGGCAAAGCATGCAATTTCAAAGCTCATTGAACCAAACAGAATGAATCAATCCAAACTAACTCAAAAATAATTCAATAAATCTCCAGAAAAATCATGGCTAAACAGCATTCATCACATGATCATCATACTAAAATTCAAGTCATTTGGACAATTGGAAGCATGGAAATTAAATTCCATAAGGCAAGGTAAGGCAAAACAAGCTCAATTAGGGCACAATTTTGTACATCAACTTCACACAAGCCTAAAACATAATCTACACAAGATAAATGCATCAAACCAAAGCCACAATTAACTTCAAAGAGTCTAGAATCAATGTGCAAAATTTCAAGCTCATAGGATAAACATCAAGAATTTCACAAATCATCTAAGTTCAACACTCTCAAAAAGTCCACAAATGACCAATCAGAAGAGAAATTCTCAAACAAATTGGAAATGCACTCATGCAATTCAATCAAATTTCATGGGTTTAACAACTACATTTTTATCATTCAGACAATTCAATCATATTTCATGGGTTTAATGATAACAACATTTTCATTATTCACACAATTCAATCAAATTTCTTGGGTTTAACAGCAACATTTTCATCATGCAAAAATTCTACAAAAATTCATGAGTGATCCTAACATCCAGAAGTATCATCATGCAAAAAATCACATCAATTGGAATTGAATTGGCATGGAAAATAAAATCAGCAAGTCAAGCAAGCAAAGGTGTGACACAAATTGTCACACCTACATTCATCACATCATATCTCATCAACCAGGAATGGGAAAAATGCAAACTATATACCAAAATGTTCATTGAGATGTCTATTTTGAGCATGCAAAATTTCAAGAATGTTGGATAAAATCTCATCATTTCATGAAGGATATGGCAAAGTAGGTCATGAAAACATACACATACACAATCCCTAAGCAAAATAAAAATCCAACAGTGCACAATTTCTGGAAAAATATTCATTAAATTCTAGAGATCATGAGGATCATCATGCAAAAAACCTCATGTGATTTGGATTAATAATCATGGAGTTATGGTTTTTAGACTGAAGGAGAAAAATAAAAAAATCATGGATGAACTAGCATGAAATGGCATGGAGTAATGAAATGAAAATACAAAAGCCAAATGGGAAATGTCCTCGCCAAGGATCGAAGGGAGGGAGGTTTCAAAATTGAGCGCGCTACAGTTAAATGAATGGACACGTGGTCCAATACATGAGCGAATAACACATGAGCGCATGCAGGCAAGGCAAATATGGATCAAAACGCGTTTTTGGAAAAAAAACCCTAAGTTCTTCATGCGTTCATCATCATTCATCAGCTCAAGAACAAATTGTTTCAGAAATTCATGAAATGCATATCACTAGAACCGTCCTTCACCATACATCACGAATCTAAACTTATTTTAACCTAAATCGTCCTAGGTTCAAAGCTTCGAGCCAAAACATTTTCACTCATCAAACCTAAAATCAACATAACTTGTTCATTTCTCCATGAAATTCAATGATTCAAATTGCAGTGTACTCTACATTCAAGGATATACCAAAAGCACCTAATTATTTCATGAATCATCAAAGTCGAAAACTGACCTCAATTGAATGGCAGAAGTGAATTAGGTTGTTCCAGGCTTGGTAAGGTCAAAACAGCAATTCCTCAGCTCTCATATGCATGAATGAAAAAGGATTTGGAAGTTGATCGTGCTTGGCATGTCCAGAAAATCAAGCTGCCATGGATGAGCTTCACTTGCAACAGTCCTCGAATTAGCTTGAGAATCAATGGATCTTGCTTCAAATAGCTTCAATTGTGCTCGTGGATGAAGATTGGATCAAGAGTGATGCAAGGTTTATGCAGAAAAATGGAGAAAAGTTGAGAGAAAAAGTTGAAGAGTTTTTTGATCTAGATCTCAATTTCACAATTCTGTTATGCTTAGCAAGAAAACAGTTATGATTAGCCTTTTATATGTGTTGTTAATGATGTTGCTAATTACAATTAGCCAAAATGCAAGTGGATTAAGAAAATGCAAGTTTTAGTGCACATTAGCAAATTGCCTTGTACATGGAATAACCAATGTAACAGTGCAAGGTTTCTGAACCAATTCACTTCAAAATGCTGTTTCCAAGCCAAGGCAAGTGGAATTAAGTGAGTACAATGCATAGTTTTCAAATTGCATTTTTCCCTCCAAAATTCAAATGGAAAGTCCAACTTTTTTGCAATGGAAATTCATGGATTATGATGCTTGAATTGGATAGCTCATGACAAGAGAAGAATGTTGCAAAAAAATCCACTCCATTTGGCCTTTTGGTGTGAAAGTTATGCACTTTTGAACTTCAAATTTTCTTGACCAAGATTGATCCATAACTTGCCAACCACATATGAGAAATTCATGTTCTTGGACTTTTTGGAAAGGTGAGAGCAAGATCTACAACTTTCATGTTGGACAAAATTTCATTTGAAGCATTTTTGGACATGTAATCTTAAGGAGAAAACCTTTCCATTTTTGGCAATTTTGAATTACAAGTCACTTTCTATTTTTGGAAAGTTTTCATCTGACTTTATTTTCTTCATTGTTGATGTTTGAAATGTCAAATGAAACTTGTTTGGACATGAATGAAGTATTTCTAACCCTCTCCCACCTCCAAATCCATCAGTTGACTTGTGGTTGACTTTTGTAGTTGATAGATGAATTGGCCATGCAGAGATGAATTTGAGCCTCAATCTCCTGATGAAATGGCTCCAAAGTGAAACCCTAGCTTGCATAAACTCAATGAAACCATATGATGATCTCTCATCTCAATGAAGACCTCATCTCCTTAACAAGCCCTGATTGGCACAATGCAAATGATTAGGGTTGAGCAGAGGTCAAAACCCTAATCCCAAGGAAGTGATCATGAATAATGAATCTCTTGGTGATGATAAGACCATGATGATGATGATGTACCATTTCAACCAAGATAAAGATCAACCTCCTTGAGGAGCCAAGAAACCCTAATTTGAAGCACACCCTCAGATGACTAGTGATCAATTCATGAGACCCTCAAGCTTGAATCTTTTGACTTCTTTATCTTCTGAACAAGACTTGGGAGGATGACTTGCTCAATGTTACCACATGATATGCAAAGATGCAATTCCTAATGTCCTAAAAAATGCAATGCAATATGTTAAGCTAGTCCCAAGAGAGGAGGGCAAATTTTGAGGTGTTACAGTAGGCAACAGTTATCAATCAGATCGGATAAATAAACAATATACAATCAAACCAAAGAATCAAATAATGGAGAATTTAAACAATTCATGGGAGTATGAACATGTTAAATAATCAAGCAATAGAAAGCATGAATGAGAGAAACAAGTATAAAAGATAACAGATGAATCAAACAGATGAAAATATGCACACGAAGGGTCCACTGAATAATTTAATCAGGAAATGAGGTAAGGAGCAAATAAAATCAAGGTAAAAGGCCTCTAATACATGGCATATGAGATAAACAAGGGAGGATCAAAAGATCTCTTCAATTGCCATAAGCAATCCCTAAGTCAACCATCGATCATAAAGAAGTCAACTGAAAATTCAAGTCAACTTAAAAAATAACAAATAAATAGCAAATTAATCAAGAAAATTATGAAAAATTAAACTAAATAAGGTGGGGTCAGTACATCATCATCCCCCAAAAAGATTTTTAAAATAACGAAAATTGGTACATAAATTAATTAAAATAAAACAGAGGTCAAACCAAAAGTCAATTAATGAGACTAGGTTAGAAATAAATCAAGAATAAATAGTAAATTAATCAATAAAATTATGAAAAATTAAAATATATAAGGTGGGGTCAGGACATCATCATCCCCCAAAAATATTTTAAGAATAACAAAAATTGGTACATAAATTAATTAAAATAAAACAGAAGTCAAATTAAAAGTCCACCAACCAAACTAGGTCAAAAATAAATCCAGAATAAATTGAAAATATAAAATAAAATTACAAGAAAAGGTCAGGTTGACCATGAGACAGTGTTCATCCTTCATTCCAAAAATCAAATGCTAACAATAATTTTAAGTCATAAAAATAAAATCAATAAAAAAAGTGTGTTAAAATGGACCAGTTAGAATAAATAATTAAAATAAAATATTAATATTAAAAAAATACAAAAATAAAAATTATATAAAATTAAATAAAATGTTAAGAAAAGCGGAAAATATTTTTGGGTAATTTTATGGACGATGAAAATATTTTAAATAAGAAAAAGAAATACGAAAATGGAAGGATTAATGGTGATGAACCTGGTAAGCAAGTGTAGATATATCAAAACATGACCATGGAAGAGATGATTACCTAATGGAAAATAGAAGCGGAATGGAATCTGATATGTGATGAAGCTTTGCCTCCTTTCCACAAAATTCTAATGCTCCTTTAGGGTTAGGGTTTCAGCTTCTTAAATAGGGTGGATTAGGTGTTCTCATGGGCTTTTTTAATAAGTTATTTATCCATAAGAATAAAAGTGTGAAGTGAGGTGTAAAATGTTGTTATTTTGGGCCAAACTTAAGAGAATGGATGTCCAATGCATGGCCAAAAGAGATGAAAAAACGTGACTGGTTGGTGCAGCATGCTTAGAAAATCTGATTGGGCCAGCCAGGCCCAAAATCTGCCTAGAAAATCAAGTCATGGTGCCCACTTTAAATGAATGTATCTCTCAAACCATGGATCCAAATGAGATGATTCCAAAAGGATGTGAAATAGGACATGGCAAGGTACAATTGTTGTGAAGAAAGTATTTTCAAATAATGCCTTGAAGTGCAAGAAAACTGGCCAAGAAGTCTTGACAAATTTTGAAGATTTTGGACTTAGAAAATTTTCTAAGTGTCTAAAACAATGTCTCACTTTGACTAAGCATAACTTTCTCAATTCTAATCCAAATGGAACAAACATTATATCTCTAGAAAGCTTGGAACAAGAGGAAAAACTTTAATGTTGTAGAGATTTTCAAATGGAGCTTTTATCTTGATGTATAATGGGCTTAAAGTGAGTGCAACGATCATGAAAACTTGCCCTAAATGGAAAGTCAACCATTTCCAAATTAAGTAACCTTTCCAGTTCCTGATAAAATGATGAATCCATGATCCAACCTTGATAAAATTTCACATGTAGGATCCCCTAGGCATGGATTTTGAGATTTCACTCTCAAAATGTCAAGAGTTGACTTTTCTGGCCCCACAGTTGACTTTTCCCAAACTGTATGATTCCCGATTCCATTGATCAATTGAAGCACTTCTAGCTCAAATAAAGAGTTGACTTTCTGTATGTAGACCCTTGTGGACATATGGAGGGCCATGGAAAAGAGTTTCACCCAAATAATCAGAAATAAACTGATTTTATACCAAACCTAGTTTTAGGGCAAAATGATCAGGAACTGATTGCACTGATTGCTGATGGATCTTTCTGAGATAATTGTGAATCTTCCTAGGCCAAGATGCCTCTCTAATCATGACATGGATGAGATCCTCTACTTCCAACCAAACATTTCCTGTTGCAGGTAGCCATGAAACCCTAATTTTTGATTAAATCCAGATGAACACTCTGATAGCTTTGAATCCTTCACTGATGAACTGAGGACCATAATAAGATACTTGGACCCCCCCTGAGACCCTTGAGACTTGTATACTTAGAAAATGAAGTCCAATTCTCAATATTGCTTTGTGTGGGCTCCTTCTATTAAGGAGTGATCGATCAAAACCTGATCTCCATGTCACTAATGCAGTATGCAATGAGTATGACCTAATATGATGCTAATGAAGTGTAAAATATAATCCCATGCTTCCAGGAAAAATGAAGGGTAAATTTTGGGGTATTACACATAACCATCCTTTTTCCTTCTCCATACAAAATTACTTAAAATACTTATTCCATATCAGTGGGTATAACTTATTCCACTAGCAAATTCACTTATTCCTCAAAATTCTGACAAACTCATCCGATATAATTCCTCAACTTCTCAACTCTGTTAACACTGCAGAATTGCTTGAATGATACACTACTCTTCAATTCCATAATACCCAAATCGCAATTCCTACTGAAACTTCAACTGAGCTATCTGGTTCTCCTTACTTTCTAACTCTTGGCTTGAGCCTATCCACAAAGCACAAGTTCAACCCACACTTCGGAGTCCTCGTGGTCGCTCAACCATGATCCTACCTACCATGCACATAGCATTAGGTTGATCAGGCCCAATACTACATACGGTGATATTAAGAATCATGTTGGCTAAACACACATATGAGGCAGAAATAGATTTACTTATGATGTTTCAAGGCTAGGTCGAGAATCGACCTGCCTTGATACCAACTATAACAACCCGTATAATATATATCTAGAATAATATCATACAAGTGTTAATAATTGGCACTGATCCAACATAAGTTCCTAATGGCAACAATATATATACATGTCCAAACTAAAAACATCAATGGAACATGTTATACAATAGTGCCTAAACAATAAAAAATCTAAGGACTATGTGCAATATCTTCATTGCACACAACTCCACAGCGGAAGATCATAATAAACAACATCCCTTGAAACATCCATAAACAGCTTCTCTTAGGTTCAACTTGCAAGGATTACCTGAAAAATAACAACAATAATGGGAAGAGATAATAATCTCAGTGAGTTCTCCTATCCTATGGGTCCACTCGGCTCTACAGGGTTCCTACTCGATTCCAACTCAAGTATTCACCTTCCGTTATTTGTGCATCACTCGCACCTTATAACTAGGACTTGAGTAACAGAGGGATAAACGCAATGTATGGAAACATGTCACTTGAGTTCACGTAACTCAACAAATCACTATTCGAGTTCACGCAATATCGATCCCGAACCGGACCCATGTCTAGGTCAAGGCTTGGTTCACGCATGTTCGTATAATTCGACTTTCACGGTGGATATCAGGTTCCCCTATGGGACTCGAACCCACTTTTAAGAACCATCACTCGTATGGGACTCGAACCCACTTTTAAGAACCATCACTCGTATGGGACTCGAACCCACGTTGAGTATTTTTCACCATATGGGACTCGAACCCACTTAGGTGTCCACCTTTCCCCAATGTCTGTCATGGTTGGGACTCAAACCCAATTGAGGCGTGAATCATTGGTTCCACATCCCCACTTACCTCTTTACCGAAGCCCTTGAAGTGGTATGTGCACAATCACAAATAATTCTGATTACGTGATTAATTCTCAATAACCAATAGGGCTTTCGGAGCAATGCTCCTCACCAAAAATAGGACTTTTGGAACAAATGTTCCTCACCAAAAATATCAAACGATTCTTGTGACATCATATCAATTCTCATGGCATCATAACATGATCCATTCTCATATATAAATCACACATGTTCCATATAATGCATATTGGTTCACTTACCAAGTGAATACTTGTCCACGATACACACCTAGGTACCATTGCGTCCAAGCATCACAGTATACTCATTTCCATAACCTTGATTATCTTTCTAAGTTATTAATCAAGTTATTCTCCTAAGTTTCCTCACTCATCTTTATAGAGTTTTTAATCATATTATTTCACCTCCTACAACATCCAATCAATTTATTGCATATACATTAGCATATTAAATATCATACAAGAACACCCATAGTAGCATAATATGTCACAATAAGCCCTCGACATATCCGACTCACAACATGCTTCTCATCTTCTTAGGTTATTCAAGTTGTCACATACAAACAAGTCAAACATAACCCAAGCATAGAATTATCACTATCCTTTACCAATAATTCTTGGTTAGCTCATGGTCTCTCATCACCATGCAATATCTCTTTGTATGAGCTTTTCAAAGCTTTAAGTCTCATATCAGTCAGATTCACGGATCTTGAATTACGGCAAGAACAAGAACCATATATTCAATCAACAAAACAACAACTCATAATATATATATATATATATATATATATATATATATATATATATATATATATATATATATATATTCATCACTATACTATTGATAATTGACATATAATCATGTTTTTTCATCACTATATGATAGAGCATTGAAGGAGCTTTCCAACGCCTCTGACTGCGTCCAAAACGAATTTATAACACTCAATTAATTCATTAATCTATCTTGTAGCGGGGTATTCATTACCATTAGAGATATTGACTAAATCCAAGGTAAATCATACAAGTCGAGTCGCCACCGCACTTCTATTTATCCAAAGGAATGGTTAGAAAGCGAACAAAAACCTAAAAGTTTTAACAAAAAACTAGTAAAAGAAACAGAGATCTGGGTAAGGGGGTTGGTTATGTAATGGGAGGTGTTAGGCACCCAAAACATCCTAGGTACTCCTAGGGAGCTCTTTTCACACTTGTGAAGGTTGTTGTCTTGTGAAAAATTTGTTTGTGCAAACATGATTGAAGAGACGAGAAGAGAATATACAAGTTTATTTACATTTTTGTGTTTGGATGGATAAACTCATTGCCTACGTACCATCTTATAAAAAGATTAGGATCAAAACCTCGTAGTTCGGGGTAAAAATTTCAAAATGAGTTGTGGAATTGATTGGTCCAAAAGCCTTAAGGTCTTTTGTTATCAAGGGGAGAAAACTCAACCAAACCACAAATCCACCATGTGAGGATAGCTTCAACATGCTAGTGAGGGGTTAACCCTATAATAAGCATGGAAGGCTCATTGTCCATCACTAAGGATATAGGTGAGTATTACATCTACCGCAAGGATAACTCAAACCTAATAGCTAAAGGTTATGAAAGATTTTGATTAAGAAGTGGCCATTGGAACCACAAAAGAAATTTGAATGAGTTATATTTACCAATTGGAAGTATATACAAAAGGTGGTCAAAATTGACTTAAAAGTTCAATTCAAAATAAGTGTTATGAAAAGAAAGTTTGAAAATCAAAAGCGCAAGGCTTAGGTTTCTAATGTTAAAAACAATAGTTAAATGTTTGCACAAAAAGTTTTGGCTTGGGTTAGAGTGGAGAGATGAAGAAGAAGGGCTAAATCCTAAGGAAAACAAAAAGACGAGAGATAAGAAATAAAACCACACTAGGAGTTCCTCTCTTGAGATCATATTGATGATCCAAGTAGCTCCCATCCTTTGGAATAAGCAAACACAAAGTATAAGCAATCAAACAAGTCTCATAAGAGATCCTCAATGTATCTTGTATCTTCCACTTGGATGAACATGGTAATGATCCTCCAATTAAGCTCAAATGGGAACTCCTAGCACAAAAGCACACACATCAAAAGCTCCAAGGGGTAAAACAAGAATGGACAAAAGTGAGTTTAGAGATTTGGTTCTTCTAATCCATCTTCCACATTAAGATCCTTTTACTCCCATTTTTTGCATAAGTAAAAGGTCCTAGAATCTAAGTCCAATTCTCCATTTCTTTGCACTTGGTCCACAACAATCAAAATAAAAACACAAGCACAATAATATATACACAATTATGTGCTCAAGTGAGCAAAAGGCAAATGGAATTAACATAAATATGTGCTCAAGTGAGCAAAGAGAAAATCAAATGGATAATATGTGCAAGAATAGTAAATTGCATAAAAGTAAATTGCATAAAGTAAAGGTTAATTGTTAATGGTTAGTGTTAGTAGTTAGTGTGCCATAAGGCAAATTTAGCGCTATGTTAAGCAATCGTAATTGGACTTATGTAGAAGTCACAACTATATGAGGCCGGTCAATAATAATGTAGGCAACAAACACAAGTTAGGAGTCTTGATTAGTGAACCAAGTCCCAAAAACTTGTCGTGCCAAAAAAGAAGAAAAGAAATGATCTTGTATTGGTTTAAGCCTTTTGCATGATTTAAAAGACAACCTATCCTTAATGCAAAGCCATTCACTTGATCAATTGATCAAGATGAATTAGATTTGAATCAAGGAAGGTTAAATCCCTCTAATAAATGATAACTTATCAATCTTCAACTCATTAATCAAAAAGAAAAAGAAGAAGAAGAAGAAGAAGGAGATGAATAAAAGAAATGGAAATGACAAAATTTAAGTGCATTAAATGAAACCTCATGTATCAATCCTCATATATTGACCAATAACATTGAAAGTCAAGGTCAAACAATCAAAAACAGAAGTGAGATGAAGATTGGAAGTCAAGAAATGAATAAACTATTTTTTGGCATTTTTTAATATTTAAAATAAACTTGAATTAAAATAAATGGAAAGGTCAAACTTCAAAATTACTTCAAATCAACCTTGAAAGGTCCAAGTAATTTATCCTAAGCTCAACAAGGTCAAACAAAGTTTGACAAAAAATTTCAGCATTTTTAAAAGTCAGAAACTATTTTTAATCAATTAAAAATGAATAAAAATAACCTAATTGAACTAAAATCTCAAATAAATCTCAAATCAATTCAAAAATTGATGAGAATATTTTTCATAGATCCATCATCATTCAAATAGGTTAGGAAAATATTTTTGTATTTTTTGAATATGAAAAGCTATTTAAAATGAATTAAAAATAACCAGAAAAGAGAAAATTCATAAAAAATATCAAATGATGAAATAAAAAATATTAAAAATCAGAAATAGAAACTAGAATTTATTTGGGAAATAATGCAATTGGTCCCATAATTTTTGGATTAAAAATGAAGAAGATATTGATTTTTGAAAATTATTGGAATTAAAGAAATTAAATCAGAAATTCAGAAAATGGAAAAAACCACAAGCGTCTGATCAAGCCTCATTAATTGACGTGGCTGATCAGACGGATGTGAGATGCGCACGCATGAACGGCATGAGTCAACAGCGAAGCATCCAACATTATTGAAAGTCATAAGATCCAAAGGACACGATTCAATTTGGAAACAAGATCAAATGGTCCACATTCAAACTGGACATGATGAAGCCACCGGAGCCACCGTCTTCTCCGGTGAGCTTCCAGATTCCGGCCAAAATGCAGAAATTCAAAAGGCAACCAAAACGTGCGATCTATACATCAATAGAAAGCTTGGATGATGTACATCATCCCTATACCATCCATTTTCATTCTAGATCTCTATGATTTGAGAAATCAGAAGTTGAAAAATCTGGTGTTCATCATGAACTCAATGAATTGCAAAAATTAAAAGCATAAACATGATGCCTCTATTGAGAGGACTTCAGCCAACACAAAATCACAGCCAATAGGTCAATGGATTAGGAGAATCGAAGAAAATACCAGTTGGAGTTCAAGTTTGAGTTCTGGTGATTTGAGCTTGAAACCTTGCTTGCTTTATTAAAACAGAAGTTCAATGAAGGGTATAATGAAGGTCTAGAAGCATCAGATCTATGAATGCAACCAGATGTAGTTGAATTCGAGATCTGAAAATTTTAAGAGAAATGAAACTTGCTTCTTTAGTGATGGTTAGGGAATGAATTCTGCAGCATTTCAGGTTGAAATTGGGGTCCCAAATGGAGGGAATGAAGCTTCTATTTATAGAGGAATTGGCAAGGGAAGTGTGAAGGAATCCGTGTGCATGGCATGTGAAGCTTCATTGCATGGGCTTGCATGACCATGCACAAGGCCCAAAAACAATGCCAAATGAACTCTGAGCAATGCCCAAAGGGAAATGGACGTGTAATTTTCCTTGCAATAGCTTGCATTTCAAGATTCAATGTGAATTTCACAATTGGTCACAAATATTCAGCTCTTCGAAAGTCACTCATGAAAAATCCAAACATAAGCATATGAGTAATGGTTGGAAAGGTATTTGTATAAGGAACAAATGTTATTTTGGACAAAAACTCATTTTAAGTGTGGAAATTTATGAAATTTGAGTTTAAAGTGTGATGTGCAAAACATGTCAAGGCAAGGTTTCTAAAGTTGGCCAACTTTCAAGCCCTTCTGTTTTGATGATGCAAGCTTCAAATCAAAAAACCTCCAACATAAAAGTTGTATATCTTTTCAAGACAATCAAAATGGACTTAAAGTTTGCATCATTTGGATTTTTTATGAAGAAGTTATGGGCACTTGAAGTTGGACTTTTTTTTACTTTTAATGACTTTGACCCAAAAGGACCTATAATGTCTTACATTATCACATGTATTTCCTTTGATATTTTGAAATTTTGTTCAACATAACATTTGAAGTATACATCTTACACTTTCCAATGCATTTGATCCCACCTCAAAATCATAAAAAATGAATGAGTTATGTCCTTGGGAAGTTGACCCACAATTAGGGTTTCAATCAAAAATGACCTATAATGTATTGGAATGGAAGATGGTCTTCCAAGCTTCAAATCAAATTTTGATGAACATGAAAGTTGTTCATATTGTCCTTAAGAACATTTTTTCTTTTGAAACTATCTCCATTTGACCAACACATAAAAAGTTAGGCCTCAGTGCATTTCAAAATAGTTAGATGAATTGACTGATCAACTTTTCAAGTCCACAATTCATACCTTGATGAATTGATGATTGAGGATAGTCAAATAAGTCCAAATATGCATGAAATTATGAATTAAAGAACTTCACTTGATTGTATTTGACCCTGGGCTGAGGTTGCTTCATGAGCAAGGCATTATGGTGCACAGATGAATTAGGGTTTCTCCGGGGAACAAACCTCAAACCCCTTGACTTGATTTGATCAAAATGATGAATTGAGGTACTAGGGAGGAACACTTGATGGATGAGAGCTTTGGGAACCATTACCATTCTTGCTTTTATCTCCTCTTGGGCATGTCTTTGTACCAATGACCTCCTAGAAGCTTTTGACCTTGTGATTGCTCAAGCTACAAACAAAAGGTGTTAGTGACATATTTTTGTGCTTTTGGTTAGTAAACAGAAATGAGAAAAACAATGATATATAATTCAAGCATGCTTGGTGATCTCAAACCACTCACAAGAGATCCCACCCAAAGGCAAAGGAACCAAGATGCTCAATGATCCTTGAGGCTATGCAAATGAAATGTTATGATGCCATGAGGGATCTTAGGGACAAAATTGGGGTCTTACAGATGCCCCTATTTAAGGTCATTCTAGCCGGAGAAGGGAAGGTTAGAATCTTCATCTCGACGAGGTAGAATGGGCTTAAATAATAGCAAAGAGACGAATTTTGGTCCCTAAGAGACCTCATGATGCAAATGTATGTATGCAAAAGGGTAATACTCTGTGGGGATATGTGTCCACAAAGGTAAAGATCAGGAGGAAGATGAAATTCCATATGAGTAATTCACTCCATGGGACAGAGACTCTGGGACTCTAATGGGAATAAGAAAGAAATGCGTGAGCAGAGCACGACTCAAAGTTGGGGAGCAGAACTCCAAAGGGAATAAACCAATATAAAGACTCGAACTAACTCGAAGATGCATGTATTGGGGAATATGCCAATACAGTGAAACTATCCATAATGGATACTTCGGATAAAATCCGGACGAGGACGATCCACTAAGGGACCTCGCCGGGGATGTCTAAAAAAGACTCTCCTGGGGAAGCAACAAGATGAGGTGTTGCCGGTCACTGGGCAACAGGCTCAAGGAGACATGTGATCTGAACACTGACATAAGGGTCAGAGATACAACATGCTCGGGAAGAAATGAATATCTAAGACCGGTATAAGGGTGAGAGATATCAAACATCCGAAATCATCTGAGGAAGACCTAAAAAGTATGTTTCAACTCAGGAAAATTTGACTCCATAGGGGACAAAAGTCATAATAGGGAGCAGAAAGGGAGGGACATCAAGGATACCGGTTACTGGACATATAATAGGTGACCAACCAAGGCGTGAATCGGGGAATATTCCCAAGACACTCATCATCCGAAAGAGGGCTAAAAGCAAACTCGATTATAGGATGGATATTCGACTCCGCAAAGGGGAAACGAATCTTACTCAACTAGGGAAAAACAAAAGGCTTCGACCGAAAAGTGCGTGAGATATACTATCTATTACCGTCAGAACGTAGATAATATACTCGCATGGGAGATTATCCACAACCGGTTACTGGGTTAATAAAGGATAAATCGATCGGATAGTAAAGGCACCGGGATACTGAAACTAGGTATATAATGATGACCAATTCAGGAGAGCAACAATCGTTACCAACAACAGGGTAAACGAGAGATGACTTACTGGGGATAAATTGCGAGCGCAGGGTAATTATCCAGGAAAAAGAGGGAATATCAACATCGAATACTGGATGAAGATAACCACAAAGGGGGGGATTACACCTACCGGATACTGGGTAAGAGACCACGGAAAAATAACCGTCATCGATAACGATGAACACAAGGTTAACTCTGCAAAGGGAAAGAGAATAGGGTTTACAACTATCGGTATAAGGGTAGAAAACCACAGACTCCACCGGGGATAAGATGAATGATTACTGGTTACTGAGCAATTATTCATTTATACCACGGGGAAGCACAAGGAAACAGTCACAAGAGCCAATTTAGGATCAAACTAAAAAGGCAAATTGAATCAAGACTCGTCCTAATGAGGATATAACTCAATAGGGAAGCCTATCCCAATATATGTGTTGGGGGGAAACAGAAACAACCATCATCCACGAGGACATATCTCGGTGGGGAATATGGAAGCAAGGATAGACGCTTTCTGCCTATGGAGTTGACTCTATAGGGAGAGATCAGATACACACATTTGCTTGGGGAAATTTATATCACCAATAGCAGGAGAGAACAAACAACGATATATGGCAAAGAATGCAACATGAACATCTGAATGTTATAATTATGCATGTATATGTGTGGTTTATGTATGATGAATGTTGACAAACAAACATATTTAACACACACAGGATCCAGGAATCCACCACCCGGTACTACATCTCGAAAAAAAGAAAGCCAGAATTGCCGAAGAGTATCCAATCTGTCGGGGGTCAGAGATGCCAGGAAACAACAATATCTCTATGGGGGTGAATCATCGGCCACAACTGGGGAAGAGAGCTTAATGCACAAGTAGCATCTGCCACCTAAGCCACTCTACTGGGGAATCTATCCGAGGGATAAAGGGATTCTGGGAACCAACCACAAAAAAAAAACGAATCTTCCAGAGAGGACACATCTGCTGAGGAGGAAAGAATCAACTACTCTGCTGAAGGGACAACTGGTGAACCTCCCAAAATCATACCACTCAGGGTTCCGAAGGTAGAAAATATAATCATGCCAGGAGTATGAACAAATTTCTTACCCTGTTGGGGGTCATACCACTCTTGGGAGAGCACTGGGAATCTCTTAGGTATCCTTTAGTCTTTGTGACTGTTCACTTTGTTCAAAAACAAGTTATAAAAATTCATTTTTCAAAACAATGATATTTTCTCAATTAAAAGCATGCAAAACATTTGTTGAAATAGAAACAAATAAGAGTGCAAATAACTGGATAAAAGGCTCAAATTTATTTGATGGAATGGCAGTCTGCAAATGGCAAGACTCCATAGATCTTTACAAATTTGAAATTGGTGATATATATTGGAAAAGGGCTACATTGAACATAATGACCATTTCTCCACCAATTCTGAATCCGATGTATTTGAAGCTTCATTTGATGATGACTGAGCGAGCATCTCTGGTAGATGACAGTTATAAAACAAAAGTCTTGTCAGGAAGCAGTTACTTGCCAGATCCCTAATTTTTGCCTAGATTGCCCCAGGGTGAGGTACTCAATCCAGCGGGATACAAATATTCATTATTTTTCATGTCTCTAACTTTTGCCTGGACCCCCCTTTCGGGTTTTCAATCCACCGAGACGCTCATTTTTTTGCCTAAGCCGCCCTTTCAGGTTTTCAACTTAGCGAGCTATTCTGTTTTTATTTTAGGCGAAGTATTTCTTGACTGCATCTGAATTCACAGGACGAGTGAAATCCTCCCCATCCATAGTTATAAGTATCAAGGCACCGCCTGAAAAGGCTCTCTTAACAACATACGGACCTTCATAGTTTGGAGTCCACTTGCCCCTGGAATCGGGCGCGAAAGACAAGACTTCTTGAGCACAAGGTCACCTTCTCAGAACACACGAGACTTGACCTTCTTATTAAAAGCTTTCTTCATTCTCGTCTGATATAACTGACCATGGCACATGGCAGTCAATCTCTTCTCTTCTATCAAATTCAGCTGGTCATAACAACTCTGAACCCATTCAGCATCAGTCAACTTGGCCTCCATCAAGAATCTCATTGATGGGATCTCCACCTCTACTGGGAGTACGACCTCTATGCCATAAACTAGAGAAAAAGGGGTTGCCCATGTTGAAGTGCGGACAGACGTACGATATCCATGTAAAGCAAATGGCAGCATCTCATGCCAATCTTTATACGTAACAACCATCTTCTGGATAATCTTCTTGATGTTCTTATTAACAGCTTCAATAGCCCCATTCATCTTGGGTCTGTAAGGAGAAGAATTATGATGTGCAATCTTGAACTCGCTACACAGCTCTTTCATCATCTTGTTATTCAAGTTAGATCCATTATCAATAATGATCTTATCAGGCACACCATAGCGGCATATGAGTTGATTCTTGATAAACTTCACGACCACCTGCCTGGTCACATTTGCATACGATGCCGCTTCAACCCACTTGGTGAAGTAATCAATTGTTACGAGAATAAATCTATGCCCGTTGGACGCTTTCGGCTCTATCATGCCAATCATGTCGATTCCCCACATGGAGAAAGGCCATGGTGATGAAATCACATTCAGAAGTGTCGGAGGAATATGAATCTTATCCACGTAAATCTGGCACTTGTGGCATTTCTTCACATATTTGCAGCAGTCAGACTCCATTGTCAGCCAATAGTAGCATGCTCTCAATATCTTTCTAGCCATGGCATGTCCATTGGAATGAATACTAAATGAACCCTCATGGACCTCAGTCATCAACAGGTCTGCTTCGTGTCTATCCACGCATCTGAGCAGAACCATGTCAAAATTTCTCTTATAAAGCACTTCGCCATTGAGGTAGAAACTGCCTGACAATCTCCTCAAAGTCTTCCTATCTTTCACAGATGCCCCGGGCGGGTAAATCTGGCTCTGAAGGAAACATTTAATGTCATAATACCATGGTTTATCATCTTTCACTTCTTCAATTGCAAACACATGAGCTGGTCTATCCAAGCGCATCACAGTGATATTGGGAACTTCATTCCACAGTTTAACCACAATCATTGAAGCAAGTGTAGCAAGAGCGTCTGTCATCCGATTCTCATCTCGAGGAATATGATGGAAGTCAACCTCAGTAAAGAACGTCGAAATCCTTCTCGCATAATCCCTATATGGAATAAGACCAGGCTGATTCGTTTCCCATTCACCCTTAATCTGATTGACAACGAGGGCCGAATCACCATATACATCAAGATGCTTGATCCTTAGATCAATACATTCTTCCAATCCCATAATACAGGCCTCATACTCAGCCATATTATTCGTGCATTTGAAAGTTAGCCTTGCTGTAAAAGGAATGTGTGTGCCCTGAGGAGTAATAATCATTGTCCCAATACCATTTCCATACTGATTTACAGCGCTATCAAACACCATACTCCATCTGGAACCAGGCTCTGGCCCTTCATCGAGTGCAGGCTCATCACAATCTTTCATTTTCAAATACAGAATCTCCTCATCTGGGAAATCATACTGAACTGACTGATAATCTTCAATAGGCTGGTGTGCCAAATGGTCAGCCAAGATACTACCTTTAATAGCCTTCTGAGCTCGATATTCAATATCATACTCAGATAACAACATCTGCCAATGGGCAATCCTTCCTGTTAAAGCAAGCTTCTCGAAGATGTACTTGATTGGGTCCATTCTGGATATCAACCAAGTTGTATGATTTATCATATACTGGCGTAAGCGCTTAGCAGCCTAAGCCAAAGTGCAACATGTCTTCTCAAGCATTGAGTATCGGGACTCATAATCAGTGAACTTCTTACTCAGGTAGTAAATAGCATATTCTTTCTTTCCCGATTTATCTTGCTGACCAAGGACACAACCCATTGAGTCTTCAAGAACAGTCAGATACATGATTAATGGCCTTCTCTCCAAAGGCAGAGACAGGATCGGAGGCTCAGACAAATACTCTTTGATACTGTCGAAAGCTTTCTGGCAATCCTCGGTCCAATCATGAGACTGATCTTTCCGGAGGAGCTTGAATATTGGCGCACATGTGGCAGTCATGTGGGATATGAATCTGGAAATGTAATTCAAGCGGCCAAGAAAACCTCGGACTTGCTTCTCAGTTTTGGGCGCAGACATTTCTTGTATTGCTTTGACCTTTGCAGGATCAACCTCAATACCTCTTTCACTGACAATGAAGCCCAATAACTTGCCAGAACGGACTCCAAATGTACACTTGTTGGGATTCAGACGAAGCTTATATTTTCTCAAACGCTGAAAAAGCTTTAACAAGTGTTCTACATGTTCAACTTTCGTTCTTGACTTAGCAATCATATCATCAACATATACCTCAATCTCCTTGTGCATCATATCATGAAACAAGATATTCATAGCTCGTTGATACGTGGCTCCGGCGTTCTTCAAACCGAAGGGCATCACTCGATAACAGAATGTTCCCCAAGGTGTGATGAATGTTGTCTTCTCCATATCCTCGGGTGCCATCTTAATCTGATTATATCCGGAAGATCCATCCATAAATGAGAAGATATTGAATTTAACTATGTTGTCTACCAACATATCAATATGTGGTAGAGGGAAATCATCTTTCGGACTAGCTTTATTCAAGTCTCTATAATCCACACACATTCGGACTCTTCCATCTTTCTTAGGCACGGGCACAATATTGGCCACCCACTGAGGATATGTAGAAGTCACCAGAAACCCTGCATCAATTTGCTTCTGAACTTCCTCTTTAATCTTTACTGCCATATCGGGATGAGTTCTTCTGAGCTTCTGCTTCACAGGCACGCACTCAGGCTTTAGAGGCAGGAAATGTTGCACAATATCAGTATCTAGACCCGGCATGTCTTCATATGACCAGGCAAAGACATCGACGTATTCTCGTAGCAATTCAATCAACCCTTTCTTAACAGATTCTTCCAGGAGTGCCCCAATCTTCACTTCTCGCACACGATCTTCAGGCCCCAAGTTGATTGTCTCTAGATTCTCGAGATGCGGTTGAATGATCTTCTCTTCATGCTCAAGTAAACGGGTGATCTCATCAGGAATCCCTTCAACATCATCTTCTTCCGCCTCGAATACAGGGAATTCAAAATTGGGAGATGGTGTTGGATCATTATGTTCAATGGGTTTGATCAACCTACATAATGATTTTGGATATGAAAAGCTTTAGAAATCAAACAAGGCAAATCATTATGCAGATGAAAAGATTGATTTTATTCTACTTTTTAGGGTTTTATGTGATCACCGATTTCATGCAAAAAGGAAAAAGGAAAAATATTTGGAAAAACAAACATTTAACATGAATTTATTGAATGAAAATATCATTGTATTTACGTTGCCAACAATGTCATCACTCCTCCTTTTGGCATGGGAGAAGGGTTTTTTAACAAAGTGATCATTACGTTGACTTGTGGATAACTGTAGGAATATCCACAACGACCCAATTGTTGCAGATCCCACCAGGGATAATGAAATTGCCAGAATCCTCTACATCCTCTTCCAAGACAGCATTAGCCTCCTCATCCTGACCGGTGTGGATAAAACCTCCACTCTTGAATAGCCCTTTCTCGTTGAAAACCCCAGAGGAAAAACCGATGCCAGCTCGGGACTTATTGTCTCCTAGCTCAATCACTTTTTCTAGACCAGCAATTGCACCACACTCAATGGCCAATTTTGCATCTCTATAGGAAGTAAATGAAGGAGTTCTCTTCTCAACAGGCTCAGCTATAGATAAAGCTTGGAAAGGAGTTCCAACTTCATTCTCAGCATCTATGTATGAGAAGGAAGACAAGTGGCTAACTTGGAGAGCCTTTTCTCCCCCCACCACTACCAGTTTCTTATTCTTCACAAACTTCAGCTTCTGGTGTAGGGTGGATGTCACGGCGCCTGCCTCGTGAATCCATGGTCTGCCTAAGAGACAGTTGTACGATGGGTGGATGTCCATGACCTGGAAGGTGATCTGGAAATCACTTGGTCCAATTTTGATTGGGAGATCAACTTCCCCAATCACAGTCTTTCGAGACCCATCGAAAGCATTCACACCTACCCCACTCTGCCTCATGAGAGGCCCTTGATATGACAATTTTGAAAGAGTGGACTTTGGCAATACATTCAGGGATGACCCAGTGTCCACCAGCATATTGGACATGGCATCGTCTTTGCAGTTCATGGAGATGTGTAATACCAAGTTGTGGTCTCTTCCCTCCTCAGGGAGATTAGAGTCACAGAAACTCAAATTGTTACAAGCAGTAATGTTTGCAACAATGTTATCGAATTGTTCTATAGTGACATCATGATCTACATATGCCATATCCAAAACTTTCTGCAGAGCCTCTCTATGTGGTTCTGAATTCAGGAGCAATGATAACACGAATATCTTGGATGGCGTTTGTAGAAGCTGGTCTACGACATTGTACTCACTCTTCTTGATGAGCCTCAGCATCTCATCACAGTCTTCTTTCACATTTCCACTAGGGTCAACAGAAGTAGGAGCTTTTAGTACAGAGGAGGGATTAACAGCAAGTGCCGGATTCGGAGAATTCACCGCATTCCCAATCGGGCGTTCAACAAAGTCAGTACTAGCTTGAGGCTTCGGAGGTGCTGAAAACACACGACCGCTACGGGTCAAACCACTTACATAAGCGATATTCACCATAGATGAAGAAGGCAAAGGCACCTCTTTCCCATCTTCTAAAGCAACAGCGTTGTAACGAAAGGGAATTTCCTTTTCGGAAGAGTATGGCACAGGACCGGCAGGCTTAATGATCAAGGAAGGAGAAACTTCTGCTTGCTACCATCGTATTTAATGATAACAGGTTCGGGCATCCAGAATACCGGGGAAATTATGTTGACCTCTGGCTCATCTTCGTCAACATTCCTATTCTGAAGGATCTCAATGACTCCTTCATCCAGCATTTCCTGAAGATCTTTGCGCACCTGACGACAACTCAATCGGTTAACAGGGTAGATTCGGCATCTATCATGGTCGTGCTCATAATGACTGTAATCACACAGCAAACGGTGCAACTCTGTAAGACCCCAATTTTGTCCCTAAGATCCCTCATGGCATCATATCATATCATATCATTGCCTCAAGGATCATTGTGCACCTTGCCTTCTGTCCTGTGGGTGGGTTGTCTTTTGAGAATGGTTCTTGATCACCAAGCATGTTTTGCATATGTATATCATTGCTTTTCATTTGTTTACTAACCAAAAGTACAAAAATATTATCATCTAACCTTGTTACTTGCAGATGAAGCAATCTAGGTCAAGCAGTCACAGGCAAGCATTGAGCCAATAGATGGTGACCATTCTGAAGAATTTGGACACCATTGATCATTCATCAAGAGTTCATATGAACCATGGTATCATTTTGAATCAAAATCTCAAGTGGTAGAGGCTTGAATTTCATCTGAGCCTAGCCAGGTCAACTGAAACCCTAGAAAAGTCAACACAAGTCAACTGTGCATTCAATCATGGATTTGAAGGTAGGAGATGGTTAGAGAAACCTCATTCATGTCCATACAAGTCTCATATAACATTCCAAACATCAACAATGAAGGATTTGAGGTCAGACAAAAAGTTTCCAAAAATAGTAAGTGACCTGTAATTTCAAACTGCCAAAAATAGAAAGGTCTTCTCCTCAAGTTTAAATCATCAAGAAAGCTTCAAATCAAATTTTGTCCAACATGAAAGTTTAAGATCTTGCTCTCACCTTTCCAAAAAGTCCAAGAACATGCATTTCTCATTTGTGGTTGAGAAGTTATGGATCAATCATTGTCAATGAATTTTGAACTTCAAGCTTGCATAACTTTTGCATCAAAAGGCCAAATGGAATGGTTCTTTTTGTGACATTTCCATCTTGATATGCTCTATCATAATTATGCATCATATTTCACTAATTATCATCACAAAAATATTGCATTTTTTACTTGAATTTAATTTGAATTTTGGAGGGAAAGTGCTAGTTTGAAAATTATGCATTGCATTCATCTTTTACCAATTACACTTGCTTCCAAATAACATTTGAAACTCATTCAAAGTGAGAATCATGCATTGTAGCATGCCATGCACATGTGAGGGTATTTTGGCCAAGTTGCATAACACTTCATTTCACTTAATCCATTTTGCATTAGCCTAATTAGGATAAACAAGTTTGATTAGCAGGTGGTATTTAAGCATAATCCTAACAGAATTCATCAACAACAACTTCACAAACTAAGATCTAAACTTTTGCTCTCAAAATTTTCTCACTTTTTCATCGATTTTCTTCATTTCTTTTGCTTGTTTCTTGTTCTGTTCATCATATACAGGCATAATTGAAGAAGATTGAAGCAAGATCTTGTAGAATTCTTGAAGAATCGTGACTGTTGAAGCATTGTATCTCCCATGGCAGTTGAAGATTCCAGTCGTATCTGTCGCATCCGCGAAAAACAACCGGCGGGCTAAAACAAAACAACACAGAGCCGCCACCGTGCGTTATTTATCCCAAAAGAGGGAAAGGAAACGCTCGAGGTAAACCTGGGAAAAGCATGGTCTCGCGACCAAAGAGAATGGGATCGGGAGTCGGTTATGCGAAGGGAAGGTATTAGCACCCCTATGCATCCGTCGTACTCGACGGGATCCACGCTCAAAAGATAGGTTAAGGTTGCTAAAACAAACATCACACACACACACTGAAGACAACACAGGTGGAGGAAGAGGGGAGAGGGCTCGCTAGGATATCGCATCCTATGCCTACGTATCTCGTCTGGAACGAGAACCAGAGTTGTCGTAGTTCGGCTCACGCACGCCGAAACAAAACACAACACAAAAGGCAAACATGGAACCCGAACGCCAATCGCTGGACTTACATCAGCTTCCGAACCAAACAAACCCACACTGGAAACCAGATGCCACTTGATGGACTTATACCGGACTCCAAGCACACAACAAGAGGATACGGAATGCCAATGGCTGGGCTTACATCCATCTCCTACACACACAAGAACAAACAAGCAACAAGTTACTAAGGAGTCGGGAACTCGAGCCTAGCAACTGTCAAGCAAACACACACAAAAAGAAAAAGGGTGAAAAACAAAAAAGGGTGCCCGGAGAGACCTCGCACGGTCTCCTGCCTACGTACCCCATCTGGTATGAGGATCAGGGCAACGTAGTTCCCCTGAACGGGAAAGAAATTCTCACCTAACCAGATACAAAGGGAGACACACTACTAGGGAGCTGTACTCGAGCCTAGATGTTATCATGCATATCATCCCTAAGTTATGGTTTCTATCCTAACTTGCACAGGCAGCAAGCTAATCCTAAACAGGCAAAGTAATCAAAGCAAACAATCACAAATAGCACACACTATATCCAGACAAAGTGGGCTCACACAAGGGGTTAGGCTGCAAAAGCAAGCCAACTGTATCAGGTGATGTTAGCTCTTAACCCTGACATTGAGAGTCAGGGTGAAGCCAGATGAAGTGGAAGTGAGGGGTGTGCCTCACAGCTCTTATCCCTGGCCAGGGAGAGCTTCAGACAAAGGAAGTGTGGGTCCAGAAAGTGGGAACCCTTCTACACTTATGACACTGACTCAACTGTACAACTGTACATGGATCTTGGGTTAGGATCCACAAGGCATCAACATGTAATGTGAGCCAAGGGAAGACACACAGAATAGCAGGAGGTGGACTACACACCTCTTGTGTCTGCCAATTGCCTTAACAAAGGTCTTTTCCTGCTTGGGGACAAATATAAACAAGCACAAGCATTGCCTCTTAAGGAGGACTTCAGACAGGTGCCTGGCCAAGTAACAGGCCAGGTCTTCCAGACTACATGGAGTTAGTGATTCTACCTCAATTGGTTAACACAACCAAGCAGCAGCACAAGCAAGTTCACAATGAACTATAGCAACTAATGTACCTGAAATCAATCTAACATAATCAGCACTCAGCTCAAACAGTCAAACACACAAACTAAAAGTCAATAGTTAACTGTACATAAGCAATGCATCAAGCAAAGCACAAGCCAATGTTCAATCACAAATGACTTAGAAGCCACCTACAAAACAAACTTAATGTTAATCAACATCAATCAAAACAATCAACTCAAGCCAAGTGAATTAATTCCTCCATGCCATATGCCTTTTGTCCTGAAAATACAACTCAAACATGAGAAGCAAACCCTAGGACAAAGCCTAGGGTCAAAGGAGGAGAAATATTTCAAAACAGAACATGAAAATTGTCAAAAATCAAGTTCAATCAAATTAGAATCAAATCCAATTGGTCCCATATTCATATCACACACCAAGATTATTTCATGAAGCATCTAAGGCAAAACATGCAATTTCAAAGCTCATTGGACCAAACAGAATGCATCAATCCAAACACAATCAAAAATAATTCAATAAATCTCTAGAAAATTCATGGCTAAACAGCATCCATTACATGATCATCACACCAAATTTCAGGTCAATTGGACAATTGGAAGCAAGTCAAATAAAATCCCTAAGTCAAGGCATGTTCAAACAAGCTCATACAAAGCACTAAATCATGCACCAACTTCAAGCAAGCACAAAACAGAGTAGGAACATGATAAATGCACCAAACCAAAACCCTGACAAACTTCAATGTGTCTATAATCACTCCACAAAATTTCAAGTCCATCCAATACATATCAAGAATTTCACAAAACATTTAAAAACATGACTCACAAAAGGTCCACATTTGGTGAAACAGAAAGGAAATTCTCAATCAAATGGGAAACACATCCAAAAGTTCTACAACAATTCACATGTGAACCTAACATCCAGAAGTATCAACATGCAAAATTTCAGCTCATTTCAAGTTCAATAGGCATGGCAACAAAATTCATGAAGTCAAGCAAGAAATGGTGTGACACAAATTGTCAGACCTAGATTCAAATGATCATATCTCACAATCCAGGAATGATAAAATAGCAAACTCAAATCCAAAATGTCCATTAAGGTCTCTAGTTTGTGCATGTAAAATTTCAGGAATTTCCAATTAAGCATCATCATTCCATGATCAAAATACCAAGCCATGTGCATGAAAGAATACATATGAACAAACCCTAGGCCATTCCAAAAACCACACGTGCACAATTTCCACAAAAATCACCAAAAAATACTAGAGGTTACAAGGATCATGGTGGAAAAAGTTTCAATCAATTTGGACTAATGGTTGTGAAGTTATGAATTATTGAATGAGGGAAAAAATAAAAAAACATGAATGGAGGCATGTGAAATATATGTGAGCACATGGAAATAAATGCAAAAAGCCAAAAGTGGAAATGTCATCAGGCAAGAATCGAAGCGCGTACGGATTTAAAAAGTGGCGCGCTACAGTGACACTAACAACTAAAGCCAAGCCAAAACGCGAAAAACAGGATTGAAACACGGTTTCTGGAAATTTTCATCACATTCATCATGTGTTCTTCATACATTCATGCGTCAAGAACAAAAAGTCACAGAAACTTGCAAACCATATATCAATCGAATCAGCATTCAACATAGATCAATAATCCATCAATGATTTATTCTAGTTTCATGCATAGCAAAAGATTCGAATCAAATAAGTTTTGGTATTCAAACTTCAAATCAAGATATCTTGCTCAATACTTAATGAATTTGCACGATTCAACTTGCAGCATGCTCTATATGTTAAGATCTACAAAAGCCATATCAAGGTTTCAAGAATTGACATGATCGAATTCTCACCTTATGAAGATGCAGCAACTGGATTCGAGCTCCTCAAGGCCTGGCAATGCAAAACAGGTCTTCAATAATGATGAGGAAGATGTATGGAAGTGAAACTTTAGCTCAATCGTGCTTCAATGATCCAGAATTCTCATCTGCCATGAACATGCTCCAAGTTCTACAGCTGCAAATCTCAATGAATTCTTCACAATTCTCCTTCAATAGATCTTCACAAGGCCTGCATATGATGATTAGAGCAAAGAGCAAGCAAGAAAAATGAAGAGAATCGATGGAAGAAGATTGAAAAAATGTGAGAGAGTTTGAGAGAATTTTGAGATTTTCTGTTTTGGATCTGAGATTGTGATTGTTGATTTCAACTTTCTGTTATGGTTAGGAATATATACTCCTGTTAATCACACTTCTTAATCATGCTTAGCCAAAATGGATTGGATTAGTGAAATTGGATCTTTCATGCACTTTGGCCAAAATGCCCTCACATGCATACCATGCAATGTAACAGTGAAATTCCATTTGCAGCAAGTCCAAAATTCTGTGTTAGGACCATTTGAATTGGCTTGGAATGAAAATTGTACATACTTTTCAAAATGACCTTTTTTCCCACCAAAATTTAAATTGCTTCACTTGAAAAATGGACTTTTTATGTGATGATTTTTGATGAAATGTGATGATGGATTATGATAAAGCATGTCAAATGGAGTTTGCTCAAAAAAAAAGAATCATATGAATTGGCCTTTCTATGCAAAAGTTATGCCTTGTTGAAGTTCAACTTTTCTTGACAATGATCAATCCATAACTTGCCAACCACAAATGAGAAATTCATGTTCTTGGACTTTTTGGAAAGGTGAGAGCAAGATCTACAACTTTCATGTTGGACAAAATTTCATTTGAAGCATTTTTGGACATGTAATTTTGAGGTGAAACCTTTCCATTTTTGGCAATTTTGAATTACAAGTCACTTTCTATTTTTGGAAAGTTTCCATCTGACTTTATTTTCTTCATTCTTGATGTTTGCTGTAACACCCTTCTAAATACCCCAAATTATTATAATTAAAATAACAATATGTTCACCAGAGTAATTATGCCCCGAAGGGTGTCACACAATCATTTCACAAAAATCATTAAAGTATCCTGTCATGCTCATTTCTTTAATCAAATAAGATTCTTTGCATAAATCGCAGCGGAATAATTCAACATCAATGTAAAACATGTAACACAATACATGTCAATCATTCAACAACAGAAATCAAATAAATTAAAACATCCCCTCCCGATGTTACATCTATCAGAGCATGACCCATAAGAATTACTCTAGACTCCAAGCATTAGCTTCTACTCAACTCATTTCTTGTTACCTGAAAAATAGGCGTAAGGGTGAGTTCCTCAATCAATATAATAAGCATTATAGAACAACATGTAATGCCAAGTAATTAACACATTAATTCACCCTAATTAGACTACGCATTCAGCAACAGTAATATCCATTCAAACATCCTAATCAACAGTACAAATCTCCATCATATTCAATCATTAACAACACAACACACAACACACATATGATACTGGAATACATCCATTCATATCATATGCCATACATTCATTATGCAATGAGACTCTATGCATGCGGTACCGACTATTTGTGAACATATAGTTCAACCTCACCGTCCAAATCCAGGCACGGCTACCAAGCTCACTAGTCCCACTCAATTGAGACATAGTGACTCACTCACTAATTCCTCACCATGGGAATTAGCTACCACCCCAAATGGGCCATGAAATGCACGCTACTCACCTAGCATGCAAACAATCAACAACAGTCCAAAAATGACTAAACTCACTAATTCCTCACCATGGGAATTAGCTACCACCCGAAGGCCACAATATGCATGCTAATCACCTAGCAATGCAACATCAACAATAATCAAGAATAGACACATGCTCACACTCTAAGCCATAATACAGTCTATTCACAAATGTATACATTCACATCATCATGTATACCATCACACATCATCAACATAATTAATCACAAAAGCATATCATATCATGCCACAAAAGCAAACACAGTATTAGCACACTCTACTAATACCTATGCCACTCAAACAACGGGAAATGATCCCTATCACATCATATCTCAGCTAAGTCGCATCACTCAGCCTAAACAACCAAAAACTGCACAACAGTAGCACAGCAAAAACACAATTCTGCCCATACGCGTATTGCCTCTGCCATACGCGTATTGCCCAAACTTGGCCAAACTCATACGCGTAATGCCCACTCTCATACGCGTATTGCGCGTTCCCTCGCCCAACTCATACGCGTATCACCTGTCTCATACGCGTATGCTACGCGTATCAATCTCCTATTACGCGTACCAACAGAGACCAATTTACGTTCAAAATGTCATCTTTCTCACCCATACGCGTAAGGCTTCCCCCCATACGCGTACCAACATCTCATACGCGTATTGCCTAGTGCCATACGCGTATGACCAGAAACCAGAGCTCACAGATCTGCAATGGCTTTCTCTGCTACGAGAACTACCCAATTCAACCTTCTACAGTCCAAATTTTACACACAATTCATTCCTATCATCTATCACTAATCATACACTTTCGATTTTCACGATTTGCTAACCTTTCCATCTCAAATTCCTACGAATTTCGTCAATTATAATCAAATTTTCGTTCATCCCAAAAGTTTCACAATTCAGCATATATCATCCAATCAGAGGTAAAACAAATGGTCTATTACTACCCAGTACATATCATCCCATAATACCCGTTAATTGATGATAAACCCCCCTTACCTGAGTTAATCCGGCAGCCTCTGAGCTCCAAGCTTCTTCTTCCTTCAACCTTCGTTCTCTGGTTCTCTTTTTGCCCTTTCTGCCTCTTTTCCCCTTTCACGTGAAAACCTTTTTCCAAAAATTGGGACTTTTTATTATTCCAACTTATATACTCCAATAATATTATTCCACTAAATAATTATCCCAATAATTATTATTCCAAAATAATAATAAAATAATAATAATCCAAACTTCCAATTATTCAATTAAATTAATAAATAAAATATTAATTTAAATTAAATAATTAGCTTAGTTTAATTGGGGTGTTACAACTCTCCCCCACTAAAAGAGTTTTCGTCCTCGAAAACATACCTCAATCGAACAACTCCGGATAAGATTCTTTCATCTGGCTCTCCAGTTCCCAAGTCACATTGCCACCTGCTGGTCCTCCCCAAGCTACCTTCACCAAGGCAATCTCTTTACCCCGCAACTGCTTCAACTCTCGATCCTCGATCCTCATAGGTGATGTCTCAACAGTCAGGTTATCTCTCACCTGTACATCATCTATTTGGACTACATGCGACGGATCATGAATGTATCTCCTCAACTGAGACACATGGAAAACATCATGCAAATTCGCAAGTGACGGCGGTAAAGCGATACGATAGGCTACCTCTCCTATCCTCTCCAAAATCTGATAAGGACCAATAAATCGAGGTGTCAACTTCTTCGACTTCAAAGCCCGACCAACACCAGTTATCGGAGTAACACGAAGAAACACATGGTCTCCCTCTTGAAACTCAAGTGACTTCCTTCTCTTGTCATGATAACTTTTCTGACGACTCTGAGCAATACTCATCTTCTCCTGAATCATCTTAATCTTTTCTGTAGTCTGTTGAACGATCTCCGGTCCAACCACAGCACTCTCACCGGACTCATACCAACATAAAGGTGTCCGACATCTCCTACCATACAAAGCTTCAAACGGTGCCATGCCAATACTCGAATGAAAACTATTGTTGTAGGTGAACTCAATCAAAGGCAAATAACAATCCCAAGCACCTCCTTTTTCCAAAACACAAGCTCTCAAAAGATCCTCTAATGACTGAATCGTCCTCTCAGTCTGACCATCAGTTTGCGGATGATATGCAGAACTCAATCTCAGCTTAGTTCCCAAAGCCCTCTGCAAACCTTCCCAAAACTTCGATGTAAATCTAGGATCTCTGTCCGAAACAATACTAGACGGAATACCATGCAAACTTACAATCTTCTCAATATACAACTCGGCTAATCTCTCTAACGGATAATCCATTCTGATCGGAATGAAATGAGCCGATTTCGTCAGTCTATCAACAATCACCCAAATAGCCTCAAAATTCTTACTTGTCCTCGGCAAACCAGAAACAAAATCCATACTGATACTATCCCACTTCCACTCTGGAATGGCCAACGGTTGCATTAGCCCAGACGGCTTCTGATGCTCAATCTTTGACTTCTGACAAGTCAAACAGGAATAAACAAAACTCGCAATTTCTCTTTTCATTCCTGGCCACCAAAATAACTTTTTCAAATCATGATACATCTTCGTAGCTCCAGGATGAATACTCAACCCACTACGATGTCCTTCTTCAAGAATACTCTTCTTAAGCTCAGTAACATCCGGAATACACACCCGACTACCAAATCTCAAAACACCATTCTCATCAACTCGGAATTCACCACCCTGACCTTGATTCACTAAAGTCAACTTATCAACCAAAAGCATATCAGATTTCTGACCCTCTCTAATCTCATCCAGAATACTACTTGTTAACTTCAACATCCCCAATTTAACACTATTGTGAGTACTCTCACACACCAAACTCAAGTCTCTGAACTGCTCAATTAAATCCAATTCCTTAACCATTAACATAGACATATGCAATGATTTCCGACTCAATGCATCAGCCACCACGTTTGCTTTACCCGGATGGTAATTCAAACCAAAGTCATAATCCTTCAGAAATTCTAACCATCTCCTCTGTCTCATATTCAGCTCTTTCTGATCAAACAAATACTTCAAACTTTTATGGTCACTGAAAACTTCAAATCTTGATCCATACAAATAATGCCTCCACAACTTCAGAACAAATACCACAGCTGCCAACTCTAAATCATGTGTCGGATAGTTCCTCTCATGAACCCTCAGCTGTCTCGAAGCATAAGCTATAACCTGCTTATTCTGCATCAACACACCACCTAAACCCAACAATGAAGCATCACAGTAAACCTCAAATAGTTCCGACGAACTCGGTAATATCAGAATAGGAGCAGTAGTCAACCTTCTCTTTAACTCTTGGAAACCTTCTTCACATTTTGAATCCCAAACAAACGCTTGCCCCTTTCTAGTCAACATCGTCAACGGTAACGCCAACTTAGAAAATCCCTCAATAAACTTCCTATAGTAACCTGCAAGTCCAAGAAAACTCCTTATCTCAGAAACTGACTTCGGAGCTTCCCACTTAGATACCGCTTCTATCTTAGAAGGATCAACAGCAACACCACCTCTTGAAATCACATGCCCCAGAAAACTAACTTCTTCTAACCAAAATTCACACTTAGACAGTTTAGCAAATAGCTTCTTTTCTCGTAGAACTCCCAAAACCACTCTCAAATGCTCAACATGCTCTTCTTCAGATTTCGAATACACCAAAATGTCATCGATAAACACCACAACAAACTTGTCTAGGTACGGATGGAAAATCCTATTCATATACTCCATGAATACTCCAGGCGCATTAGTCACACCAAAAGGCATTACAGAATACTCATAATGTCCATACCTTGTTTTGAAAGCAGTCTTCTGAATATCCTCAGTTTTCACACGTATCTGATGATACCCAGATCTCAAATCTATCTTGCTGAACACACTCGCACCAACCAACTGATCCATCAAATCATCAATCCTCGGCAAAGGATACCGATTCTTGATCGTCACTTTATTCAGTTGCCTGTAGTCCACACACAACCTCATAGTACCTTCTTTCTTCTTAACCAACAACACTGGTGCACCCCACGGTGACACACTCGGACGAATGAATTTCTTATCCAACAAATCTTCCAACTGACTCTTCAATTCAGCTAACTCAACAGCAGACATACGGTACGGAGCCATCGATATCGGTCTAGTACCAGGTACTAAATCAATCGAGAACTCAACTTCACGCTCTGGCGGTAATTCATTCACTTCTTCCGGAAACACATCAGGAAAATCACACACTACAGCTAGGTCGCCAATCACCAGTTTATCTTTAGCCTCCAAAGTCGCTAACAGCATAAACAACTCTGCACCATCTGCCACTTCCTCATTCACCTGCCTGGCTGATAAAAACAAACTCTTTCCTTCTTCAATCTCAGGGAATATCACAGTCTTATCAAAACAGTTGATAGAAACTCGGTTGAACACCAACCAGTTCATACCCAGAATAACGTCAATCTGCACTAATGGAAGACACACAAGATCTATCCCAAAGGCTCTACCAAAAATACTCAAAGGACAATTCAAACAAACAGAAGTAGTGGTCACTGAACCCTTCGCAGGAGTATCAATCACCATACTACCCAACATCTCAGATATCTCTAACTTAAGCTTCACAGCACAATCCAAAGATATAAAAGAATGAGTCGCACCTGTGTCAATAATAGCTACAAGAGGAAAGCCATTAATATAACACGTACCTCGGATCAAACGCTCATCTGCAAAAGTCTCAGAACCTGATAAAGCAAAAACCTTGCCTCCCGACTGATTCTCTTTCTTTGGCTTCGGACACTGTGGACTGATATGACCCACCTCTCCACAGTTGAAGCAAGTCACGGTCGTCAACCGGCAATCTGCAGCCAAATGACCACCTTTTCCACATTTGAAACACTTCTTCTCATTACTGGTACACTCATGGATACGATGTCCAGCCTGACCACATCTGTAACACTTAACAGGAGCACTAGAATCTCCCCCACTAGGCCTCTTCATCCCACTCTGTCTCTGGAAACCTCTGCCAGCTGCATACGGTTTCCCACGATCGATCTGATTCTTACCTCTCCTATCAACCCTTTGCTGATAGCTCTCTGCTCTAGCCTTGGAATCCTGTTCAAATATTCTGCAACAGTCAACCAAATCAGAAAACACTCTGATTCGCTGATATCCAATTGCCTGCTTGATCTCGGGACGCAACCCGTTCTCAAACTTCACACACTTAGAAAATTCTCCAGCAGCCTCAGCATAGGGAGTATAATACTTCGACAGCTCTGTGAACTTAGCAGCATACTCAGTAACAGACTTGTTACCCTGCTTCAATTCCAAGAACTCTATCTCTTTCTTCCCTCTGACATCCTCTGGAAAGTACTTCCTCAGAAATCTCTCTCTGAACACTGCCCAAGTAATCTCAGTATCTCCAGCAGTTTCCAACTCAGTGCGGGTAGCAACCCACCAATCATCAGCTTCTTCTGACAGCATATGTGTACCGAACCTGACCTTCTGGTTATCAGCACACTCAGTTACTCTGAAGATCCTCTCTATCTCTTTCAACCACTTCTGAGCACCATCTGGATCGTATGCTCCCTTGAACATTGGAGGATTGTTCTTCTGGAACTCACTCAACTGACGAGCAGCTCCCATTCCCATAACATTCGGATTTCCTCCAAGTACTCCAGCTAGCATACCCAGAGCCTCAGCAATTGCAGCATCATCTCTACCTCTTCCAGCCATCTCTATTCTGAAACCCAAACAAGCTAAACAAATAAGTACTGATAGGGTTACACAACACCTATCCCGTACAGGGGAAACAGAATAATTACGACTCGACACGACCGACTATGCTCTGATACCACTAATGTAACACCCTTCTAAATACCCCAAATTATTATAATTAAAATAACAATATGTTCACCAGAGTAATTATGCCCCGAAGGGTGTCACACAATCATTTCACAAAAATCATTAAAGTATCCTGTCATGCTCATTTCTTTAATCAAATAAGATTCTTTGCATAAATCGCAGCGGAATAATTCAACATCAATGTAAAACATGTAACACAATACATGTCAATCATTCAACAACAGAAATCAAATAAATTAAAACATCCCCTCCCGATGTTACATCTATCAGAGCATGACCCATAAGAATTACTCTAGACTCCAAGCATTAGCTTCTACTCAACTCATTTCTCGTTACCTGAAAAATAGGCGTAAGGGTGAGTTCCTCAATCAATATAATAAGCATTATAGAACAACATGTAATGCCAAGTAATTAACACATTAATTCACCCTAATTAGACTACGCATTCAGCAACAGTAATATCCATTCAAACATCCTAATCAACAGTACAAATCTCCATCATATTCAATCATTAACAACACAACACACAACACACATATGATACTGGAATACATCCATTCATATCATATGCCATACATTCATTATGCAATGAGACTCTATGCATGCGGTACCGACTATTTGTGAACATATAGTTCAACCTCACCGTCCAAATCCAGGCACAGCTACCAAGCTCACTAGTCCCACTCAATTGAGACATAGTGACTCACTCACTAATTCCTCACCATGGGAATTAGCTACCACCCCAAATGGGCCATGAAATGCACGCTACTCACCTAGCATGCAAACAATCAACAACAGTCCAAAAATGACTAAACTCACTAATTCCTCACCATGGGAATTAGCTACCACCCGAAGGCCACAATATGCATGCTAATCACCTAGCAATGCAACATCAACAATAATCAAGAATAGACACATGCTCACACTCTAAGCCATAATACAGTCTATTCACAAATGTATACATTCACATCATCATGTATACCATCACACATCATCAACATAATTAATCACAAAAGCATATCATATCATGCCACAAAAGCAAACACAGTATTAGCACACTCTACTAATACCTATGCCACTCAAACAACGGGAAATGATCCCTATCACATCATATCTCAGCTAAGTCGCATCACTCAGCCTAAACAACCAAAAACTGCACAACAGTAGCACAGCAAAAACACAATTCTGCCCATACGCGTATTGCCCAAACTTGGCCAAACTCATACGCGTAATGCCCACTCTCATACGCGTATTGCGCGTTCCCTCGCCCAACTCATACGCGTATCACCTGTCTCATACGCGTATGCTACGCGTATCAATCTCCTATTACGCGTACCAACAGAGACCAATTTACGTTCAAAATGTCATCTTTCTCACCCATACGCGTAAGGCTTCCCCCCATACGCGTACCAACATCTCATACGCGTATTGCCTAGTGCCATACGCGTATGACCAGAAACCAGAGCTCACAGATCTGCAATGGCTTTCTCTGCTACGAGAACTACCCAATTCAACCTTCTACAGTCCAAATTTTACACACAATTCATTCCTATCATCTATCACTAATCATACACTTTCGATTTTCACGATTTGCTAACCTTTCCATCTCAAATTCCTACGAATTTCGTCAATTATAATCAAATTTTCGTTCATCCCAAAAGTTTCACAATTCAGCATATATCATCCAATCAGAGGTAAAACAAATGGTCTATTACTACCCAGTACATATCATCCCATAATACCCGTTAATTGATGATAAACCCCCCTTACCTGAGTTAATCCGGCAGCCTCTGAGCTCCAAGCTTCTTCTTCCTTCAACCTTCGTTCTCTGGTTCTCTTTTTGCCCTTTCTGCCTCTTTTCCCCTTTCACGTGAAAACCTTTTTCCAAAAATTGGGACTTTTTATTATTCCAACTTATATACTCCAATAATATTATTCCACTAAATAATTATCCCAATAATTATTATTCCAAAATAATAATAAAATAATAATAATCCAAACTTCCAATTATTCAATTAAATTAATAAATAAAATATTAATTTAAATTAAATAATTAGCTTAGTTTAATTGGGGTGTTACATTTGCAATGTCAAATGAAACTTGTTTGGACATGAATGAAGTGTCTCTAACTCTCTCCCACCTCCAAATCCATTTATTTACCCTTGGTTGACTTTTTCAGTTGATAGATGAATTTCAGCTTGACTATTGAGCTTGAGCCTCAATCTCCTGATGACATGGCTCAATGATGGAACCCTAGCTTCCATAAGCTCAATATAATCATATGATGATCTCCCATCTCAATAAAGACCTCATCTCCTTGACAAGCCCTAATTGGCACAATGTAGATGATTAGGGTTGACCAAAGGTCAAAACCCTAATCTCAAGGAATCTGATCAAGCTCAATGAATCTCTTGGTGATGACAAGACCATGATGATGATGATGTACCATTGCTACTAAGATAAAGCTCAACCTCTTTGAAGAACCACGAAACCCTAATTTGAAGCACCAACCCTCAGATGATTAGTGATCAGTTCAATGAAACCCTCAACTTGAATCTTTTGACCTCTTTATCTTCTGATCAAGACCTAGGAGGATGACTTGCTTGTTGTGGCCATATGATATGCAAAAAATGCCATGACTAATGACCTAAAAATGAAATGCAATATGCTAAGCTAGTCCCAAGAGAGGAGGGCAAATTTTGAGGTGTTACAGCTGCCCCTATTCAATCCACTGTGAACCTGTCGATATGAATAGCCTCGGCTTTCAGATGATCAGGGTGAAGAGTGATTGAATACCAAGAACAGACGAACAATTTGCACTCTGATGGGAAAATAATTAACAATGCCTGTCAGAATCGGCAAAGAAACAATCTCAAAAGAAGAACCCGTCTGGTACGGAGAAAGTCGGCCGGAATACCGAAACAGAAATGTCGACCTGTATACCAAAATAAATGGTAACGCAGGGATAACCATGGCCTGAACACCACATATCCGCTGGGGATTATGATCTCTTTTTGTTTTTCTTGAACCCCGAAAATTTTCTCTCTTTTCGTTTTCTTGAACCCCGAAATTTTTCTTTCGCGCGACTGATCCCGGATCACCGCATTTGAGCCCCGACATCTTGTTTGCCAAAATAATGAACCCCATTCTCCATTTGAACCCCAGTCGCCTGACGATAACTTGTGATCGCCATTGTGAATCCCATTCTCCAGAAAACACCTCGTGTCTCCCTTTCTCCATTTGAACCCCGCTCTCCAGAAAATGCCTCAACACTTCCTTTTCTCCGTTTGAACCCCGCTCTCCGCTTTCTTGTGATAATTCCACTAGCAACGTCGGAAATAACACCAAACACCACTCTGAGGGCGACATATCAGAGGGTACACCTTCACAAAAGGAAGGTAACATGTGCATCTCTTCCTCAGAAGACACCCATAACGACCTCCATTGGCCTCAGCCAAAGTCTAAGGTGACACATGAACAGAAGATAATCCTGCGGACCTCATCCCGGATATAATCTTCAACTCCAATCTCTATTTGAACCCCGATCTCCAGAAAATGCCTCAACACTTCCTTTTCTCCAATTGAACCCCGATCTCCAGAAAATGCCTCAACATTTCCCTTTCTCCATTTGAACCCCGATTGTCGCGCTGATCGCGTAACGTCCTTTGATTTTATTTCCATCTCCGTCCGACGGAAAAATTTCCTCCAGTATCGCACTACTGGGGAACATTGCTGATCTGACGTCATGATGCTACACTCCTCAGAGTAACACCTTCACCATCCGGCGAAACTAAATCTCAAACGGTAACCACGGCTTGAGTCGCGCTGATCGCGTAACATTTCCATCTCTGTCCGACGGAAAAGTTTCCTCCAGTATCGCACTACTGGAAAACATTGCTAATCTGACATCATGATGCTAGACTCCTCAGAGTAACATCCTCCCATTCCTGTTTCGCACAACATGAATCTTCTTCAGTATCGCACTACTGGGGAAGTACTGTTGATAAAAAACGGTGCCAAACTCCTCGGAGCAACACCTTCACCCTCAGGCAACCACTTCTCAAACAATAACCACGGTCTGAGACTGCTCATGCTTGCAATATGATGCATGATTGATTTTTCTGCGTAATGCTCCATAATTATGGAAATGCTACGCGATTCATTATACAATATGCTATTCTTATCTACATGATGAATGTATAAAAAGTATCCCCCTCAAGGGACTCTTCTGGGGAGCTCGAGACACTCTGCTGAGGAACTCGCCATCACTCCAATCTCCACCCTGCTGGGGAATAATACTGCTGCTGGGAAAAAGGCAACCCTCGTTGGGGAAAAACCTCCTTTGCACCCGGTCCGCTTGGGGACATCGCTGGGGAAGAAATCACCAACGCATTCCGTGGGGATACAACAGTCTTTGACTTGCTGGGGATATAACAATCCCGACTCTGCTTGGGAAACCCTCACAGATACCTCCGTTGGGAAAGAGCAACCTCCAGACCTGGCGACTGGGGCAGCATCAATCTGAAACCTGCTGGGGATAACCATCCTGACCCTGCTAGGGAAGCCACAGACCTTGGATCTGCTGGGGAATTAGTCCTCACGACTCTGCTTGGAGAGATAAGGAAATTCTGGTACTGAACACCCGTCGACTCGTCGAACCCTGACATTCACCGTTCTTATCCATTGTCAGCTTTCCAATTTTGAGAACTCCCAGACTCGTCTGGACCTTTTCTGCTCCATCATCTTGTATTCCAAACCGCTCCGTACTCGACGGAGAACGAACTCCTGGGATTTACACATACTTTTCAATCTTCAGACTTTGAAGAGTCTTCTTGATTAACTCTCAAGGATCGTCGTACGTTTCGTCGTCGTCTCTTCACCCTTTTCCTATCCATTCGTCCCTGATTGGACTCCATGGGGACTGTTTTGTCAACAGCTTCCACATCACAACCTGCAAGTGAGTGAAAATACCTAACAGTACCTGCAAAAGAGATCGTTAGATAAAACCATGCCCCAGGCGTGTCAAGATTTCAACACTTGGGTCGCTCAACCTTCCGAATAAGATTTCAAATTTTCAATCTTATAAGCATGCATTGGAAGGGACCTGTATGTCTTAAAATGCAAGATTCTTTATCACAATAATTGGATGTTTTTGCAATCAAAGCGGTAATGAAAAACAAAAACAGAATTATTTGACTGAATATGCATTTTATTGATTGAAAAAGTGTGGCTCAAAACTGAGCAATACAAAGGAAGCAATTCCTGAAAAGAGGTAATTGCGCATAAAAGGAAAAATCTATCCTAATGGCAATGTGAAACCCGTGATCTCATCGAGTTCCAACTCGGTTACACCCCATATGTTCTCAGACTCTCCGTGCTTTCTGCCTTTTGAACAAGACGATTCCGATTGATCCCTACCGGGTATTATCCATGATGCCTTAACCAAAGCGCAAACGATCATGCCAGACGCAGTTGTTCGTTTTAATCCCTCTTTTGCCTGGACCGCCCTTTCGGGTCTTCAGTCCACCGGGATACCCTTTTTTGCCCAAGTCGCCTTTTCAGGTTTTCGAATCGCCGGGTGTACAGTTTTTCTTTTTATCCCTAATTTTTGCCCGAACCTTTTCTTTCTGTTTTTTGGTTCACCGGGATGCCTATTTTTGCCTGGACTATTTTATTCTTTTTGTCCAGCGGGTCTCTTTACACGAAGTATTTTTTTAACTGCGTCCGCATTCACAGGGGATGGAAAAGCTTCGCCATCCATGGTCGTTAACAACAAGGCTCCGCCAGAGAAAACCTTCTTGACCACGAATGGACCTTCATAATTGGGTGTCCATTTGCCCCTTCGATCGTTTTGAGGAGGAAGGATCCTTTTCAGCACCATATCACCTACGTGATATACCCGAGGTCGTACCTTTCTGTCAAAAGCACGCTTCATCCGTTGCTGGTACAACTGCCCATGACAGATGGCTGCCAGCCTCTTTTCCTCTATCAGGCTCAACTCTTCATACCGAGTCCTTACCCATTCAGCCTCTTGCAATTTCACGTCCATCGGGACTCTCAAAGAGGGAATCTGAACCTCAACCGGTAGCACGACTTCCATTCCATATACCAATGAGAAAGGCGTTGCCCCAGTAGATGTACGCACCGACGTTCGATACCCATGCAATGCAAACGGCAACATCTCATGCCAGTCTTTGTAGGTCACAACCATTTTCTGCACAATCTTCTTTATATTCTTATTGGCCGCCTCAACCGCCCCATTCATCTTCGGACGATAGGGAGAAGAATTGTGATGTTCAATCTTGAATTCCCGGCACAGCTCTGCCATCATCTTGTTATTCAAATTAGAACCATTATCAGTAATGATTCTTTTGGGAACCCCATATCTGCAAATGATGTCTCTCTTGAGAAATCGGGAAACGACCTGCTTCGTCACATTCGTATAAGAGGCTGCTTCTACCCACTTGGTGAAGTAATCATTAGCCACTAATATGAACCTGTGCCCATTCGAAGTCGTAGGCTCAATCTTCCCGATCATATCAATGCCCCACATAGCAAACGGCCACGGAGACGACATCAAACTCAAAGGATTTGGAGGCACGTGCACCTTATCAGCATAAATCTGGCATTTATGACACTTCCGCACGAAATTGAAACATTGGGCCTCCATTGTCATCCAGTAATAACCTGCCCTCAGCAGCTTCTTCACCATTGCATTCCCACTGGCATGGGTACCGAACGATCCCTCGTGAACCTCTTTCATCAATTGGCTTGCTTCTTTATCATCGACGCATCTGAGCAAAACCCAGTCAAAATTCCTCTTATACAAAACCCCATCCTTATTCAGATAGAACACCATGGCCGACCTCCGCAGAGTCTTTCGGTCCTTCTTCGATGCTCCCTCGGGATACTCTTGAGTCCCTAGATAGCGCTTGATATCGTAATACCACGGCTTCTCATCATCAGGCACTGTATCAACAACAAACACATAAGCCGGTCTATCCAGACGTCCCACCTCAACACTGGGGAACTGATTCCACCATTGTACCTTAATCAAGGCGGCCAGAGTAGCCAAAGCATTTGCCAAAGGATTCTCCTCTCTAGGCACATGATGCATCTCCACCTTGGTGAAAAACGTCAACAATCTCCTCGTATAATCCCGGTATGGAACTAAATGAGACTGATGCGTATACCATTTTCCGTTAACCTGATTTACAACCAGAGCTGAATCTCCATATATGACAAGGTTCTTGATCCTCAAATCAATCGCCTCTTCAATCCCCAAGATACAAGCTTCGTATTCAGCCACGTTGTTGGTGCACTCAAATGTTAGCCGGGCAACAAAAGGAATATGGGATCCTTTCGGCGTAACCAAAACAGCACCAACACCGCTTCCATTCACGTTAACGGCCCCATCAAACATCAAAATCCATTCGGATTTAGGGTCAGGCCCCTCCTCCGGGATCGGTTCCTCACAATCTTTCGATTTGAGAAACATGATGTCCTCATCAGGGAATTCAAACTTCATTGGTTGATAATCCTCAATGGGTTGTTGGGCGAGGTAATCAGACAATACACTCCCCTTGATCGCTTTTTGAGAGGTATACTGTATATCATATTCAGTCAAAATCATTTGCCACCTCACAACCCGTCCGGTCAATGCTGGCTTCTCAAAAATGTACTTGATTGGATCCATCTTGGAAATCAATAAAGTGGTATGAACCAGCATATACTGCCTCAGCCGGCGAGCAGCCCAGACCAAAGCACAGCAAGTTTTCTCGAGCAGTGAATATCTTGTTTCACAGTCGGTAAAATTTTTGCTAAGGTAGTATATGGCATGCTCTTTTCGACCAGACTCGTCATGCTGCCCCAATACACACCCCATAGACCCCTCGAGGACCTTCAAGTACAGAATTAACGGTCGGCCCTCCACAGGAGGCATCAGAATCGGAGGCTCCAGCAAATACTCTTTTATCTTTTCAAATGCCGCTTGGCAATCATTATTCCACCTGACCGTTTGATCTTTTCTTAACAACTTGAAAATAGGTTCACACGTGGCTGTTAGATGAGATATGAACCGTGAAATGTAGTTCAATCTACCCAAGAAACCACGAACCTCCTTCTCTGTTCTCGGTTCAGGCATTTCTCTTATTGCTTTTACTTTTGCAGGATCAACCTCGATTCCTTTTTCACTTACAATGAACCCCAGCAATTTACCGGACCGCACTCCGAAAGTGCACTTGTTCGGATTCAACCTCAGTCTGAACTGTCTCAGCCGGTCGAACAATTTGGCCAGATCTACCAAATGTCTCTTTTCTGTTTGGGACTTTTCTATCATGTCATCAACATAGCATTCAATTTCATGATGAATCATATCATGAAACAAAGTCACCATAGCTCTCTGATAAGTTGCACCGGCGTTCTTGAGACCGAATGGCATCACCTTGTAACAAAAAGTGCCCCACGATGTAATGAACGTTGTTTTCTCCATATCATCTGGCGACATTTTGATTTGATTATAGCCAGAAAAGCCATCCATGAAGGAAAACACCGAGAATTGAGCTGTATTATCTACCAACACATCAATGTGAGGTAGCGGAAAATCATCCTTCGGACTAGCTCTGTTCAGATCTCGATAGTCCACACACATTCTCACTTTCCCATCTTTCTTCGGGACTGGCACGATGTTCGCGACCCACGGCGGATAATTAGTGACGGCAAGGAAACCAGCATCCCACTGCTTCTGCACTTCCTCTTTGATTTTCATTGCCATGTCAGGTCGGGTTCTGCGCAACTTCTGCTTCACTGGAGGACAATCTGCTCTTAACGGTAGCTTGTGCACAACGATATCGGTATCCAACCCTGGCATATCCTGATAAGACCAGGCGAAGATGTCGACATATTCTTTCAACAGTGCTACCATTCTGCTCTTGACACTTTCCTCCAAAGCGGCCCCGATTTTTACTTCTTTCTTGACCTCGTCGGTACCCAGATTCACTATTTCAATCTGCTCTTCATGCGGCTGAATCACCTTCTCCTCTTGTTTTAACAACCTGGCTAATTCCCCTGGCAGTTCAAAATCTTCTTCGCCTTCTTCTTCGGCTTGATAGATCGGATTGTCGAAGTCATACGAGGGTGTAACAGGATTGTTATCAATGAGATCCGGAGAATGATCGCATCTGCATGAATGTGGATTCATGCATTGCTTTAGAACCGGAACGAGACAAATTGAAAAAGAAAAATGAAAACATTGCCATTTTTATTTGTTTTATATTTAAACTACAAAAATAAATGAAAAACAAGGAACACCGCTTTTAATTGAAAAACATCCTTTATTGATGATGCAAGAAATTGCAAATTTTAAACATGAGGTGGCCCTTACAATGAACCATTACGTGTCGGGCAACACGTAAGGCTTTCATGCATATAAAATCAAAAACAGAAAAATATTACTCTTCGAGCAGAGTGACCGTGATGATCTTTTCAGCCTTCCAGTTCTGGATTCCCAGCCCTGGTGCGCACGGCTTTATCCACCGGTCAATTTCACAGTCGCCGTCAGTTTCGTCACCCATCATGCAGATGTGATCCGGATCCAGCATTCCGGCACTGGTGAACGTGACCGGCGTACGGCGTCCTCTGCCTTGCCCCGACGAGCCTCTGCCTGGCTGATACCCCACTCCGAAGCGATCTTTCTTGGCAGATATATCCATCATCCTACCCCAACCAGGAGCCTCTCCATTCTTCACCACCTCAGCGGCCTGTTTGTACGAAGCAATGGACGGTTTTTCCTCTTCTTTTGCAAACAGAGCATTCTCTACCTTAACGGTTTTGAATGCCTGACTCGGCGTCTCCCATATTTCGTCGTTCATCTCAACGTACTTGAAAGATGAAAGGTGGCTGACAAAGATGTCTTCTTCTCCGCAGACGGTGACGACTTGTCCTTCCCAGATGTACTTCAACTTCTGGTGCAAAGTCGAGGTCACTGCCCCAGCAGAATGAATCCATGGGCGACCCAACAGGCAACTGTATGCCGGCTGAATATCCATGACGTAGAAAACAGACTTAAACACCTCTGGGCCTATCTTCACTGGAAGCTCGACCTCTCCGAATACAGCCCGCTTTGACCCATCAAAGGCCCTCACTATCAGATCAGTGGGAGTTAGGATCAACCCTTCACAATTCAGCTTTGCCAGAGATTTCTTCGGCAACACATTCAACGAGGAGCCTGTATCAACTAGCACATGCGAAAGCACAGCCCCTTTACATTCCATTGCAATGTGTAAAGCCCGATTATGATTCCTCCCATCCACAGTCAAATCCATGTCGGTAAAACCCAGCCCATGGCTGGCATGCACATTAGACACTACCGTCTCCAACTGGTTGATTGTTATCTCTTGAGGAACGTAGGCTTTCTTCAAAATTTTCAACAAAGCCTCTCTATGCCCCTCAGAGCTTAACAGCAAAGATAGAATTGATATTTGGGAAGGAGTCTGCTGCAGATGGTCCACAAGCTTGTACTCAGACTTCTTGATGATTCTTAAGAGTTCTTCTGCATCATCATCAAGTTCTCTCTCCGGCCCAACAGGCGCCGGTGTCACCACGGGAGTACCATCACTAATAACTTGTTTTCCTTTCGCCCTGGCTAAAGCCTCAGCCTTTTCCTTTTTCTCTTTTTCCCCTTCTTCTCTCCTCAACGCATCAGGAGCAAACAGTCTTCCACTGCGAGTGAAACCACTGGTACCGGCATTATCCACCTTTGAAACGGTGGTTTCACCTGCAGTATGATCCTCCACTTTCTCCCCGTTGCAATATACCTCCCCACCATAATGCCATGGCACGGCATCATCTTTGTCACATGGAATTGGTCCAGGTACCGTGATGGTAACTGGAGCCGCCTCCGCCAGAGTTGACAAATCCACCGGATCAAAGTAAATTGTTATGGTGGAGACCTCATCCTTCTCCATACCAGCCTTCTTCTCAACCCGAACACTTCCTTCGTCCATCATCCTTTGGGCAGTTTCTCTCAACAGTATACACCCCTCAGGGGCAACCATGCACTCAGCACAAACATTACCACAGCCCGGATAAACCCCATTCTTCAACAACTGTCTCTTGACCTCAGCCAAGGGAGTCTTCAACTGATCAACAGACAACAACCCGATTCTGCTTTCCTCAGAAATAGCATTCACCCCCCTTTGACCATGCGCGGGCATGGGATTAGCATTCACATTGGGAGAAGGTGCAAAGTTGATCGCCTTTGAATCCACCAGGTCTTGAACCACGTGCTTAAAAGCTTTGTAGTTCTCTATGTTGTGTCCGGGAACACCTGAATGGAATTCACATTTCGCATTCTCATCATAATTGGCTGGCCTTTGATCAGGTCTCAAAGGTGCCAGAGTTCTTAACTGTACCAACCCCAGATCTGTCAACTTCTTCAACAAGAAGGAATAAGTCACAGGTGGCCTGTCGAACTGTCGGTCGTTCATTCTTCCCTTGACCTGGTAACCAGCCCTCTGAGGCCTCTGCTGAAACGGTTGACGCTGTTGTTGAGGTTGTTGCTGCTGTTGTGCAGGCTGACTGTCAGCAGGAATAGTTACCGCAGCAGTGTGCTGGAAGTAACGATCCCTACTGGGTCCTCTCTGAGCATAGACCGCACTGGTATCACCCTCTTTTTTCCTCTGGCCATTACCGAAGGGCTTCTTCGATCCTGAAGACGAAGCATTACCCTGAATCTTTCCGAGCTTCAGCCAGCTCTCTATCCTCTCTCCAGCTACCACAATGTCTGCAAAGTTTGTGACCGGACAACCCACCATTCTTTCAGCAAATGCCCCTTGCAGGGTACCCATAAAGAGATCAGACATCTCCCTGTCCACCAATGGAGGTTGCACTCTGGCCGCCAACTCCCTCCATCTTTGAGCGTATTCTTTAAACCCTTCGTTATTCTTCTGAGACATATCCTGCAGCTGGGTACGACTCGGAGCCATATCTGCGTTGAACTGATACTGTTTAAAGAATGCGTCACCAAGATCCTGCCAGCTCTTTATATCGGAGGACTTAAGCTTGATGTACCACTACAAGGAGCCTCCGGACAGACTGTCCTGGAAGAAGTACATCCACAGCTTTTGGTCCATAGTGTATGCAGAGATCTTGCGAACAAATGCTTGCAGATGAGTTTCCGGGCAGGAACTCCCATTGTATTTATCAAAAGCGGGCGCTTTGAACTTCTGCGGGATCACAATCCCCTCGACTAGCCCCATATTTGACATGTTTACAACCCCGGGAGTGGCATAACTCTCCAAAGCTCTGATCTTTTCAGCCAGCAGCTGAATCTCTTTGTTCTGTGGTTGGGCACCATACTGGCCGAACGGCTCGTTGTGCATGGAAAACTGATCAGCTTCCCTGTCTTCCTCTCTGTCATCTTCAACCCCGAAAAATGGCGGGAATAGACTGTCTTTCATGTTATGACCCATCGGACCAGGTTGACCACCTGTAGCAGCACCAAAGCCGGCAGCATTATTTACTATCCCCACAGTCGTCCTCTTTCCATCATCTCGAGAACCACCCAGCCCCTGGTTGGAGACACCATCCAGGTTCACACCACTATTAGCAGCCGAAGCCCGCTCGAGCTTCTCAACCTTGTCAGCCAGCGCTTTCTGACCAACTGAAAACCCTTGCATGATGTTGATCAGTTCGCTCATCTTGTCCTTCAGCTCGAGAATATCTGTGTTAGGGAGATCCATCAGTCTAGGAGTATTGCGTCGAGTGAAATATCTGTGCGGGCGTGTTGAGTGCAAAGGTACAACTCTACGAGCACGAGCAATGATTCCTGAAACAATCAAGCACGTTAGAACTGATACCTGCAAAATAAAAACACGTTATTATGATCATGCATGAATGTAGTGTTTATCCACATGGGGAACACTTTGTCTCTCGATCATGGCTTCATCGAGACAAATAATAATCTGGCAGCAATATTCAGACATTCATCATTTGATTTCATCATACAGATCAGAGATATATGATTTAGCAAAATACCCCCAACCATGTGTGTGCCGTGTGAGTGCATACGGTAAAGCAAATAAAGCTTGAATATCGATCACTGAATGAAACCAATCATCACATAGCAAAATGTACAATAAGTGCCATAGTCATACATCAAAGCTGATACAAATCAAATACAAATCCCCAGAATCAGAGAAAGAAATACAAGCAAGTGAATTCCGTCAACAAGCCTGACGGTAATCCACACAAAAGAAAGATCTAGCCTGACGAGGGTCCCACAGAAGGCCCTATATCATCGACCATCCTCGCAAACTCTGCGGCGAACCTGAGCTCGGTGTTCTCCTGCTGTAATCTCCCCACCTCCTTCTGGTGAATCTTCATCTGCCTGAAGTAATGATCTCTCTCAGCAATGTAATGATCTCTCTCGGCGATGTAATGATCTCTCTCGGCGATGATCTTCATGTTCTCTGCTTCCTTGATCTTCAGCTTTGCCTCCCACTCAGCAATAAGAACTCTGACTCTGTCTTCTTTCTGATCTCTCACGAGGATTTGCCTCCTCTTCTCATCTTCAATGACCTTTGAGGCTCTGGCTAGCTTCTCCTTCGTGATGTCGTGCTCCTTTATCGACGACGCTAGGGCTTGGCTGATCTTCCCATAGTAGGCAGTATCCATCTCAAAGCGCTTTGCTTCCAGGGCATGTCGCTTGTCCTGATCTTCCATCTTCACTCTAATCTCCTGATTAGACATCTGAATCCGAGCAACACTCATCTCCAATTCAGCTTTCTCTGCAAGTAACTGATCTCTGGCTCTCTTCATCTCGAGGAATTCTTCCATACTGACAGAAGAACGCGGACCCTCAATCAAAGGACACCCAGGATCACCTCCCGGAAATGGTAGATGTGTGATCTCGATCCTCTTCCGAAGCCAATCATCAAATAGAGGAAAATACCGGCTGTTAACCTTGCCATAAGGAACTTTGCCCTTTCTCTGAATGTCACGCCACTCATCCAACACTTGTCTCAACTTGGCCTGATTGCCCTCAATCGGGAAATAGAAGGACTCCTGAATCTCTCGCCCGAGAAGAGGACCCTCCACAGCAAACCCCATCTGTCTCCTAAGAAGCACCGGGTTGTAATTGATGCAACCCTGAACTCCTACAAGAGGCACATTGGGAAGACTCCCACAGCTATATATGAAATCCCGTCCAGCCATACCGTTATGAGTCCAAGCTATATCAGCGGCCCGCAAACCCATCAATCTGAATGACCACTTGACAGTAGGATCGAGAAAAGCAAAGGCACCCTTGGAAGGCAAATACCCCATAAACCACTTATACAGCAACTGAGCACAACATCGGATCAATCCCCCACACCGCTTCTCATTCCGGTTATGAACCGAGTAATAGACATCTCCAACCAGAGTAGGAATAGGGTTCCTCTGCATAAACAACTTGATAGCATTATGGTCCACGAAGCTCTTCTGATTAGGAAACAAGATGGTCTCATAAATGCTCACAGCAATCAAAGCACAGACCGTCTTCCAATTACCCGCAGCAGCATGTTCCTTGGCCTTAGCCTCCAAGAAACTCAAATGAAAACCAGGTAATTTTCCTTTCTCCTTCAAACCCTCCTTGATCATCTCCGGGCTCAAATAAAGAGCACGGGAAATCCCAAGGATGTCAGGCTCTCCCCTAATGACACAGAAATGAATCTGATCTCGGATCTGCATACCCAGGATACTGGCATAGTCCTCCATCAGAGGTCCCAACAAATAATCCGGGAACACAAAACATCTCAAACCCGGGTCATAGAACTGGAGAAGTGTATGGATGGCGCTCCTATCACTGTCCGTGAGCCTGAAAACCAACTTCAGAATACCACCGTATGCCTCTCTGAACATCCCCACATGGTCGGGCGTAATCAATGCTATCATCTCCTTTAGCACACCGATCTCTGTGTCAAAGAAACTATAGGCAACATCATGCTTCAAACCGGTCCTCATGTCTGAGCAAAGAAATCTCTCAACCAGGATCTCAATCAAAAATGTCCCTGCATATGGATAAACATGTGTTAGATGCAGGTAAATGCAAAATGTGATGATGCTGATGAATGAATGCAATGCATAGTGCCATCCTCCAAGTCATCTGAACATCTGTTGCACTGAAGCCTGATCTCTGAACTGATCACAACCATCTGAGGTACGAAGCAAACACAAGTCCAACTCGGGAGTTCCGAAATAAACGGAACTGAAAGATACATCACCATCATCACCAGACAATCTTTGAGCAGATAACCACAATCCTCTGAATCAGCCCGGGGAATCCTGAAATAAACGGATCCCCACTGATAAATAACACGGACAGCACTCCGGCGTCTCTGAAACAAAGGCCCATAAATCCAACTTATAAATATGACTCTGATCAACTGTTGAATCAATAGTCACCATCAAAGTCACCATCTGAACATGCATCTGTAAGAATCACCCTCCCCTCACAGGTAAATTCTAATCAGGTTATCCTAAGGCGGATAATAGTCTCGACAATCGGGCAGAGATACTCAATGGGTTTTCCCTTTCGGGTGTGCCATTGTAGCTCCCTTAAGATCGTCTAAACCAAAGATCCGGGAAATGATCGGTCACCAGAGTCAATAGCTCAGATGAGGTGACTCAACCAGAGTGGAGTACCCCACAAAGGAAGAGCACCCTCAAAAGAACCTCGTCCGGCTTGTGGTACATCACGTTGCCAAACACATGTTGACCTAACATGAAAGAGGCAACATGAGACCACACTAATCCTAGGTGTATACTCGGGCCTGGGTTTTAGCCCCACTCAGAACACCCACCCCAAACAGAGGAACCACCTGTACAGAGGACAGCAACATGATACTATGATGCATGCAAATATTTATGCAAATATATACACAATCAGAATAATGAATGCAATAAATAAAGCGGCACAAACAACTTAAACTATTCGAGAACGCTAGGAGAGACTCGCTTAGGGAAGATGGACCAGCAATAGGTCAACTTCTAGTCCCCAGCAGAGTCGCCAACTGTCGCATCCGCGAAAAACAACCGGCGGGCTAAAACAAAACAACACAGAGCCGCCACCGTGCGTTATTTATCCCAAAAGAGGGAAAGGAAACGCTCGAGGTAAACCTGGGAAAAGCATGGTCTCGCGACCAAAGAGAATGGGATCGGGAGTCGGTTATGCGAAGGGAAGGTATTATCACCCCTACGCATCCGTCGTACTCGACGGGATCCACGCTCAAAAGATAGGTTAAGGTTGCTAAAACAAACATCACACACACACACACTGAAGACAACACAGGTGGAGGAAGAGGGGAGAGGGCTCGCTAGGATATCGCATCCTATGCCTACGTATCTCGTCTGGAACGAGAATCAGAGCTGCCGTAGTTCGGCTCACGCACGCCGAAACAAAACACAACACAAAAGGCAAACATGGAACCCGAACGCCAATCGCTGGACTTACATCAGCTTCCGAACCAAACAAACCCACACTGGAAACCAGATGCCACTTGATGGACTTATACCGGACTCCAAGCACACAACAAGAGGATACGGAATGCCAATGGCTGGGCTTACATCCATCTCCTACACACACAAGAACAAACAAGCAACAAGTTACTAAGGAGTCGGGAACTCGAGCCTAGCAACTGTCAAGCAAACACACACAAAAATAAAAAGGGTGAAAAACAAAAAAGGGTGCCCGGAGAGACCTCGCACGATCTCCTGCCTACGTACCCCATCTGGTATGAGGATCAGGGCAACGTAGTTCCCCTGAATGGGAAAGAAATTCTCACCTAACCAGATACAAAGGGAGACACACTACTAGGGAGCTGTACTCGAGCCTAGATGTTATCATGCATATCATCCCTAAGTTATGGTTTCTATCCTAACTTGCACAGGCAGCAAGCTAATCCTAAACAGGCAAAGCAATCAAAGCAAACAATCACAAATAGCACACACTATATCCAGAAAAAGTGGGCTCACACAAGGGGTTAGGCTGCAAAAGAAAGTCAACTGTATCAGGTGATGTTAGCTCTTAACCCTGACATTGAGAGTCAGGGTGAAGCCAGATGAAGTGGAAGTGAGGGGTGTGCCTCACAGCTCTTATCCCTGGCCAGGGAGAGCTTCAGACAAAGGAAGTGTGGGTCCAGAAAGTGGGAACCCTTCTACACTTATGACACTGACTCAACTGTACAACTGTACATAGATCTTGGGTTAGGATCCACAAGGCATCAACATGTAATGTGAGCCAAGGGAAGACACACAGAATAGCAGGAGGTGGACTACACACCTCTTGTGTCTGCCAATTGCCTTAACAAAGGTCTTTTCCTGCTTGGGGACAAAGATAAACAAGCACAAGCATTGCCTCTTAAGGAGGACTTCAGACAGGTGCCTGGCCAAGTAACAGGCCAGGTCTTCCAGACTACATGGAGTTAGTCATTCTACCTCAATTGGTTAACACAACCAAGCAGCAGCACAAGCAAGTTCACAATGAACTATAGCAACTAATGTACCTGAAATCAATCTAACATAATCAGTACTCAGCTCAAACAGTCAAACAGACAAACTAAAAGTCAACAGTTAACTGTACATAAGCAATGCATCAAGCAAAGCACAAGCCAATGCTCAATCACAAATGACTTAGAAGCCACCTACAAAACAAACTTAATGTTAATCAACATCAATCAAAACAAGCAACTCAAGACAAGTGAATTAATTCCTCCATGCCATATGCCTTTTGTCCTGAAAATACAACTCAAACATGAGAAGCAAACCCTAGGACAAAGCCTAGGGTCAAAGGAGGAGAAATATTTCAAAACAGAACATGAAAATTGTCAAAAATCAAGTTCAATCAAATTAGAATCAAATCCAATTGGTCCCATATTCATATCACACACCAAGATTATTTCATGAAGCATCTAAGGCAAAACATGCAATTTCAAAGCTCATTGGACCAAACAGAATGCATCAATCCAAACTCAATCAAAAATAATTCAATAAATCTCCAGAAAATTCATGGCTAAATAGCATCCATTACATGATCATCACACCAAATTTCAGGTCAATTGTACAATTGGAAGCAAGTCAAATAAAATCCCTAAGTCAAGGCATGTTCAAACAAGCTCATACAAAGCACTAAATCATGCACCACCTTCAAGCAAGCACAAAACAGAGTAGGAATATGATAAATGCACCAAACCAAAACCCTGACAAACTTCTATGTGTCTATAATCACTCCACAAAATTTCAAGTCCATCCAATACATATCAAGAATTTCACAAAACATTTAAAAACATGACTCACAAAAGGTCCACATTTGGTCAAACAGAAAGTAAATTCTCAATCAAATTGGAAACACATCCAAAAATTCTACAAACATTCACATGTGAACCTAACATCCAGAAGTATCAACATGAAAAATTTCAGCTCATTTCAAGTTCAATAGGCATGGCAACAAAATTCATGAAGTCAAGCAAGAAATGGTGTGACACAAATTGTCACACCTAGATTCAAATGATCATATCTCACAATCCAGGAATGATAAAATAGCAAACTCAAAGCCAAAATGTCCATTAAGGTCTCTAGTTTGTGCATGTAAAATTTCAGGAATTTCCAATTAAGCATCATTATTCCATGATCAAAATACCAAGCCATGTGCATGAAAGAATACATATGAACAAACCCTAGGCCATTCCAAAAACCACACGTGCACAATTTCCACAAAAATCACCAAAAAATACTAGAGATTACAAGGATCATGGTGGAAAAAATTTCAATCAATTTGGACTAATGGTTGTGAAGGTATGAATTATTGAATGAGGGAAAAAATAAAAAAACATGAATGGAGGCATGTGAAATATATGTGAGCACATGGAAATAAATGCAAAAAGCCAAAAGTGGAAATGTCATCAGGCGAGAATCGAAGCGCGTATGGATTTAAAAAGTGGCGCGCTACAGTGACACTAACAACTAAAGCCAAGCCAAAACGCGAAAAACAGGATTGAAACACGGTTTCTGGAAATTTTCATCACATTCATCATGTGTTCTTCATACATTCATGCGTCAAGAACAAAAAGCCACAGAAACTTGCAAACCATATATCAATCGAACCAGCATTCAACATAGATCAATAATCCATCAATGATTTGTTCTAATTTCATGCATAGCAAAAGATTCGAATCAAATAAGTTTTGGTATTCAAACTTCAAATCAAGATATCTTGCTCAATACTTAATGAATTTGCACAATTCAACTCGCAGCATGCTCTATATGTTAAGATCTACAAAAGGCATATCAAGGTTTCAAGAATTGACATTATCGAATTCTCACCTTATGAAGATGCAGCAACTGGATTCGAGCTCCTCAAGGCCTGGCAATGCAAAACAGGTCTTCAATAATGATGAGGAAGATGTATGGAAGTGAAACTTTAGCTCAATCGTGCTTCAATGATCCAGAATTCTCATCTGCCATGAACATGCTCCAAGTTCTACAGCTGCAAATCTCAATGAATTCTTCACAATTCTCCTTCAATAGATCTTCACAAGGCCTGCATATGATGATTAGAGCAAAGAGCAAGCAAGAAAAATGAAGAGAATCGATGGAAGAAGATTGAAAAAATGTGAGAGAGTTTGAGAGAATTTTGAGATTTTCTGAGATTGTGATTGTTGATTTCAACTTTCTGTTATGATTAGGAATATATACTCCTGTTAATCACACTTCTTAATCATGCTTAGCCAAAATGGATTGGATTAGTGAAATTGGATCTTTCATGCACTTTGGCCAAAATGCCCTCACATGCATACCATGCAATGTAACAGTGAAATTCCATTTGCAGCAAGTCCAAAATTCTGTGTTAGGACCATTTGAATTGGCTTGGAATGAAAATTGTACATACTTTTCAAAATGACCTTTTTTCCCACCAAAATTTAAATTGCTTCACTTGAAAAATGGACTTTTTATGTGATGATTTTTGATGAAATGTGATGATGGATTATGATAAAGCATGTCAAATGGAGTTTGCTCAAAAAAAAGAATCATATGAATTGGCCTTTCTATGCAAAAGTTATGCCTTGTTGAAGTTCAACTTTTCTTGACAATGATCAATCCATAACTTGCCAACCACAAATGAGAAATTCATGTTCTTGGTCTTTTTGGAAAGGTGAGAGCAAGATCTACAACTTTCATGTTGGACAAAATTTCATTTGAATCATTTTTGGACATGTAATTTTGAGGTGAAAACCTTTCCATTTTTGGCAATTTTGAATTACAAGTCACTTTCTATTTTTGGAAAGTTTCCATCTGACTTTATTTTCTTCATTCTTGATGTTTGCAATGTCAAATGAAACTTGTTTGGACATGAATGAAGTGTCTCTAACTCTCTCCCACCTCCAAATCCATCAGTTCACCCTTGGTTGACTTTTTCAGTTGATAGATGAATTTCAGCTTGACTATTGAGCTTGAGCCTCAATCTCCTGATGACATGGCTCAATGATGGAACCCTAGCTTCCATAAGCTCAATATAATCATATGATGATCTCCCATCTCAATAAAGACCTCATCTCCTTGACAAGCCCTGATTGGCACAATGCAGATGATTAGGGTTGACCAAAGGTCAAAACCCTAATCTCAAGGAATCTGATCAAGCTCAATGAATCTCTTGGTGATGACAAGACCATGATGATGATGATGTACCATTGCTACCAAGATAAAGCTCAACCTCTTTGAATAACCACGAAACCCTAATTTGAAGCACCAACCCTCAGATGATTAGTGATCAGTTCAATGAAACCCTCAGCTTGAATCTTTTGACCTCTTTATCTTCTGATCAAGACCTAGGAGGATGACTTGCTTGTTGTGGACATATGATATGAAAAAAATGCCATGACTAATGACCTAAAAATGAAATGCAATATGCTAAGCTAGTCCCAAGAGAGGAGGGCAAATTTTGAGGTGTTACAGCTGCCCCTATTCAATCCACTGTGAACCTGTCGATATGAATAGCCTCGGCTTTCAGATGATCAGGGTGAAGAGTGATTGAATACCAAGAATAGACGAACAATTTGCACTCTGATGGGAAAATAATTAACAATGCCTGTCAGAATTGGCAAAGAAACAATCTCAAAAGAAGAACCCGTCTGGTACGGAGAAAGTCGGCCGGAATACCGAAACAGAAATGTCGACCTGTATACCAAAATAAATGGTAACGCAGGGATAACCATGGCCTGAACACCACATATCCGCTGGGGATTATGATCTCTTTTTGTTTTTCTTGAACCCCGAAAATTTTCTCTCTTTTCGTTTTCTTGAACCCCGAAATTTTTCTTTCGCGCGACTGATCCCGGATCACCGCATTTGAACCCCGACATCTTGTTTGCCAAAATAATGAACCCCATTCTCCATTTGAACCCCAGTCGCCTGACGATAACTTGTGATTGCCATTGTGAATCCCATTCTCCAGAAAACACCTCGTGTCTCCCTTTCTCCATTTGAACCCCGCTCTCCAGAAAATGCCTCAACACTTCCTTTTCTCCGTTTGAACCCCGCTCTCCGCTTTCTTGTGATAATTCCGCTGGCAACGTCGGAAATAACACCAAACACCACTCTGAGGGCGACATATCAGAGGGTACACCTTCACAAAAGGAAGGTAACATGTGCATCTCTTCCTCAGAAGACACCCATAACGACCTCCATTGGCCTCAGCCAAAGTCTAAGGTGACACATGAACAGAAGATAATCCTGCGGACCTCATCCCGGATATAATCTTCAACTCCAATCTCTATTTGAACCCCGATCTCCAGAAAATGCCTCAACACTTCCTTTTCTCCAATTGAACCCCGATCTCCAGAAAATGCCTCAACATTTCCCTTTCTCCATTTGAACCCCGATTGTCGCGCTGATCGCGTAACGTCCTTTGATTTTATTTCCATCTCCGTCCGACGGAAAAATTTCCTCCAGTATCGCACTACTGGGGAACATTGTTGATCTGATGTCATGATGCTACACTCCTCAGAGTAACACCTTCACCATCCGGCGAAACTAAATCTCAAACGGTAACCACGGCTTGAGTCGCGCTGATCGCGTAACATTTCCATCTCTGTCCGACGGAAAAGTTTCCTCCAGTATCGCACTACTGGAAAACATTGCTAATCTGACATCATGATGCTAGACTCCTCAGAGTAACATCCTCCCATTCCTGTTTCGCACAACAGGAATCTTCTCCAGTATCGCACTACTGGGGAAGTACTGTTGATAAAAAACGGTGCCAAACTCCTCGGAGCAACACCTTCACCCTCAGGCAACCACTTCTCAAACAATAACCACGGTCTGAGACTGCTCATGCTTGCAATATGATGCATGATTGATTTTTCTGCGTAATGCTCCATAATTATGGAAATGCTACGCGATTCATTATACAATATGCTATGCTTATCTACATGATGAATGTATAAAAAGTATCCCCCTCAAGGGACTCTTCTGGGGAGCTCGAGACACTCTGCTGAGGAACTCGCCATCACTCCAATCTCCACCCTGCTGGGGAATAATACTGCTGCTGGGAAAAAGGCAACCCTCGTTGGGGAAAAACCTCCTTTGCACCCGGTCCGCTTGGGGACATCGCTGGGGAAGAAATCACCAACGCATTCTGTGGGGATACAACAGTCTTTGACTTGCTGGGGATATAACAATCCCGACTCTGCTTGGGAAACCCTCACAGATACCTCCGTTGGGAAAAAGCAACCTCCAGACCTGGCGACTGGGGCAGCATCAATCTGAAACCTGCTGGGGATAACCATCCTGACCCTGCTAGGGAAGCCACAGACCTTGGATCTGCTGGGGAATTAGTCCTCACGACTCTGCTTGGAGAGATAAGGAAATTCTGGTACTGAACACCCGTCGACTCGTCGAACCCTGGCATTCACCGTTCTTATCCATTGTCAGCTTTCCAATTTTGAGAACTCCCAGACTCGTCTGGACCTTTTCTGCTCCATCATCTTGTATTCCAAACCGCTCCGTACTCGACGGAGAACGAACTCCTGGGATTTACACATACTTTTCAATCTTCAGACTTTGAAGAGTCTTCTTGATTAACTCTCAAGGATCGTCGTACGTTTCGTCGTCGTCTCTTCACCGTTCTCCTATCCATTCGTCCCTGATTGGACTCCATGGGGACTGTTTTGTCAACAGCTTCCACATCACAACCTGCAAGTGAGTGAAAATACCTAACAGTACCTGCAAAAGAGATCGTTAGATAAAACCATGCCCCAGGCGTGTCAAGATTTCAACACTTGGGTCGCTCAACCTTCCGAATAAGATTTCAAATTTTCAATCTTATAAGCATGCATTGGAAGGGACCTGTATGTCTTAAAATGCAAGATTCTTTATCACAATAATTGGATGTTTTTGCAATCAAAGCGGTAATGAAAAACAAAAACAGAATTATTTGACTGAATATGCATTTTATTGATTGAAAAAGTGTGGCTCAAAACTGAGCAATACAAAGGAAGCAATTCCTGAAAAGAGGTAATTGCGCATAAAAGGAAAAATCTATCCTAATGGCAATGTGAAACCCGTGATCTCATCGAGTTCCAACTCGGTTACACCCCATATGTCCTCAGACTCTCCGTGCTTTCTGCCTTTTGAACAAGACGATTCCGATTGATCCCTACCGGGTATTATCCATGATGCCTTAACCAAAGCGCAAACGATCATGCCAGACGCAGTTGTTCGTTTTAATCCCTCTTTTGCCTGGACCGCCCTTTCGGGTCTTCAGTCCACCGGGATACCCTTTTTTGCCCAAGTCGCCTTTTCAGGTTTTCGAATCGCCGGGTGTACAGTTTTTCTTTTTATCCCTAATTTTTGCCCGAACCTTTTCTTTCTGTTTTTTGGTTCACCGGGATGCCTATTTTTGCCTGGACTATTTTATTCTTTTTGTCCAGCGGGTCTCTTTACACGAAGTATTTTTTTAACTGCGTCCGCATTCACAGGGGATGGAAAATCTTCGCCATCCATGGTCGTTAACAACAAGGCTCCGCCAGAGAAAACCTTCTTGACCACGAATGGACCTTCATAATTGGGTGTCCATTTGCCCCTTCGATCGTTTTGAGGAGGAAGGATCCTTTTCAGCACCATATCACCTACGTGATATACCCGAGGTCGTACCTTTCTGTCAAAAGCACGCTTCATCCGTTGCTGGTACAACTGCCCATGACAGATGGCTGCCAGCCTCTTTTCCTCTATCAGGCTCAACTCTTCATACCGAGTCCTTACCCATTCAGCCTCTTGCAATTTCACGTCCATCAGGACTCTCAAAGAGGGAATCTGAACCTCAACCGGTAGCACGACTTCCATTCCATATACCAATGAGAAAGGCGTTGCCCCAGTAGATGTACGCACCGACGTTCGATACCCATGCAATGCAAACGGCAACATCTCATGCCAGTCTTTGTAGGTCACAACCATTTTCTGCACAATCTTCTTTATATTCTTATTGGCCGCCTCAACCGCCCCATTCATCTTCGGACGATAGGGAGAAGAATTGTGATGTTCAATCTTGAATTCCCGGCACAGCTCTGCCATCATCTTGTTATTCAAATTAGAACCATTATCAGTAATGATTCTTTTGGGAACCCCATATCTGCAAATGATGTCTCTCTTGAGAAATCGGGAAACGACCTGCTTCGTCACATTCGTATAAGAGGCTGCTTCTACCCACTTGGTGAAGTAATCATTAGCCACTAATATGAACCTGTGCCCATTCGAAGTCGTAGGCTCAATCTTCCCGATCATACCAATGCCCCACATAGCAAACGGCCACGGAGACGACATCAAACTCAAAGGATTTGGAGGCACGTGCACCTTATCAGCATAAATCTGGCATTTATGACACTTCCGCATGAAATTGAAACATTGGGCCTCCATTGTCATCCAGTAATAACCTGCCCTCAGCAGCTTCTTCACCATTGCATTCCCACTGGCATGGGTACCGAACGATCCCTCGTGAACCTCTTTCATCAATTGGCTTGCTTCTTTATCATCGACGCATCTGAGCAAAACCCAGTCAAAATTCCTCTTATACAAAACCCCATCCTTATTCAGATAGAACACCATGGCCAACCTCCGCAGAGTCTTTCGGTCCTTCTTCGATGCTCCCTCAGGATACTCTTGAGTCCCTAGATAGCGCTTGATATCGTAATACCACGGCTTCTCATCATCAGGCACTGTATCAACAACAAACACATAAGCCGGTCTATCCAGACGTCCCACCTCAACACTGGGGAACTGATTCCACCATTGTACCTTAATCAAGGCGGCCAGAGTAGCCAAAGCATTTGCCAAAGGATTCTCCTCTCTAGGCACATGATGCATCTCCACCTTGGTGAAAAACGTCAACAATCTCCTCGTATAATCCCGGTATGGAACTAAATGAGACTGATGCGTATACCATTTTTCGTTAACCTGATTTACAACCAGAGCTGAATCTCCATATATGACAAGGTTCTTGATCCTCAAATAAATCGCCTCTTCAATCCCCAAGATACAAGCTTCGTATTCAGCCACGTTGTTGGTGCACTCAAATGTTAGCCGGGCAGCAAAAGGAATATGGGATCCTTTCGGCGTAACCAAAACAGCACCAACACCGCTTCCATTCACGTTAACGGCCCCATCAAACATCAAAATCCATTCGGATTTAGGGTCAGGCCCCTCCTCCGGGATCAGTTCCTCACAATCTTTCAATTTGAGAAACATGATGTCCTCATCAGGGAATTCAAACTTCATTGGTTGATAATCCTCAATGGGTTGTTGGGCGAGGTAATCAGACAATACACTCCCCTTGATCGCTTTTTGAGAGGTATACTGTATATCATATTCAGTCAAAATCATTTGCCACCTCGCAACCCGTCCGGTCAATGCTGGCTTCTCAAAAATGTACTTGATTGGATCCATCTTGGAAATCAATAAAGTGGTATGAACCAGCATATACTGCCTCAGCCGGCGAGCAGCCCAGACCAAAGCACAACAAGTTTTCTCGAGCAGTGGATATCTTGTTTCACAGTCGGTAAACTTTTTGCTAAGGTAGTATATGGCATGCTCTTTTCGACCAGACTCGTCATGCTGCCCCAATACACACCCCATAGACCCCTCGAGGACCTTCAAGTACAGAATTAACGGTCGGCCCTCCACAGGAGGCATCAGAATCGGAGGCTCCTGCAAATACTCTTTTATCTTTTCAAATGCCGCTTGGCAATCATTATTCCACCTGACCGTTTGATCTTTTCTTAACAACTTGAAAATAGGTTCACACGTGGCTGTTAGATGAGATATGAACCGTGAAATGTAGTTCAATCTACCCAAGAAACCACGAACCTCCTTCTCTGTTCTCGGTTCAGGCATTTCTCTTATTGCTTTTACTTTTGCAGGATCAACCTCGATTCCTTTTTCACTTACAATGAACCCCAGCAATTTACCGGACCGCACTCCGAAAGTGCACTTGTTCGGATTCAACCTCAGCCTGAACTGTCTCAGCCGGTCGAACAATTTGGCCAGATCTACCAAATGCCCTTCTTCTGTTTGGGACTTTCCTATCATGTCATCAACATAGCATTCAATTTCATGATGAATCATATCATGAAACAAAGTCACCATAGCTCTCTGATAAGTTGCACCGGCGTTCTTGAGACCGAATGGCATCACCTTGTAACAAAAAGTGCCCCACGGTGTAATGAACGTTGTTTTCTCCATATCATCTGGCGACATTTTGATTTGATTATAGCCAGAAAAGCCATCCATGAAGGAAAACACCGAGAATTGAGCTGTATTATCTACCAACACATCAATGTGAGGTAGCAGAAAATCATCCTTCGGACTAGCTCTGTTCAGATCTCGATAGTCCACACACATTCTCACTTCCCATCTTTCTTCGGGACTGGCACGATGTTCGCGACCCACGGCGGATAATTAGTGACGGCAAGGAAACCAGCATCCCACTGCTTCTGCACTTCCTCTTTGATTTTCATTGCCATGTCAGGTCGGGTTCTGCGCAACTTCTGCTTCACTGGAGGACAATCTGCTCTTAACGGTAGCTTGTGCACAACGATATCGGTATCCAACCCTGGCATATCCAGATAAGACCAGGCAAAGATGTCGACATATTCTTTCAACAGTGCTACCATTCTGCTCTTGACACTTTCCTCCGAAGCGGCCCCGATTTTCACTTCTTTCTTGACCTCGTCGGTACCCAGATTCACTATTTCAATCTGCTCTTCATGCGGCTGAATCACCTTCTCCTCTTGTTTTAACAACCTGGCTAATTCCCCTGGCAGTTCACAATCTTCTTCGCCTTCTTCTTTGGCTTGATAGATCGGATTGTCGAAGTCATACGAGGGTGTAACAGGATTGTTATCAATGAGATCCGGAGAATGATCGCATCTACATGAATGTGGATTCATGCATTGCTTTAGAACCGGAACGAGACAAATTGAAAAAGAAAAATGAAAACATTGCCATTTTTATTTGTTTTATTTTTAAACTGCAAAAATAAATGAAAAACAAGGAACACCGCTTTTAATTGAAAAACATCCTTTATTGATGATGCAAGAAATTGCAAATTTTAAACATGAGGTGGCCCTTACAATGAACCATTACGTGTCGGGCAACACGTAAGGCTTTCATGCATATAAAATCAAAAACAGAAAAATATTACTCTTCGAGCAGAGTGACCGTGATGATCTTTTCAGCCTTCCAGTTCTGGATTCCCATCCCTGGTGCGCACAGCTTTATCCACCGGTCAATTTCACAGTCGCCGTCAGTTTCGTCACCCATCATGCAGATGTGATCCGGATCCAGCATTCCGGCACTGGTGAACGTGACCGGCGTACGGCGTCCTCTGCCTTGCCCCGACGAGCCTCTGCCTGGCTGATACCCCACTCCGAAGCGATCTTTCTTGGCAGATATATCCATCATCCTACCCCAACCAGGAGCCTCTCCATTCTTCACCACCTCAGGGGCCTGTTTGTACGAAGCAATGGACGATTTTTCCTCTTCTTTTGCAAACAGAGCATTCTCTACCTTAACGGTTTTGAATGCCTGACTCGGCGTCTCCCATATTTCGTCGTCCATCTCAACGTACTTGAAAGATGAAAGGTGGCTGACAAAGATGTCTTCTTCTCCGCAGACGGTGATGACTTGTCCTTCCCAGATGTACTTCAACTTCTGGTGCAAAGTCGAGGTCACTGCCCCAGCAGCATGAATCCATGGGCGACCCAACAGGCAACTGTATGCCGGCTGAATATCCATGACGTAGAAAACAGAATTAAACACCTCTGGGCCTATCTTCACTGGAAGCTCGACCTCTCCGAATACAGCCCGCTTTGACCCATCAAAGGCCCTCACTAACAGATCAGTGGGAGTTAGGATCAACCCTTCACAATTCAGCTTTGCCAGAGATTTCTTCGGCAACACATTCAACGAGGAGCCTGTATCAACTAGCACATGCGAAAGCACAGCCCCTTTACATTCCATTGCAATGTGTAAAGCCCGATTGTGATTCCTCCCATCCACAGTCAAATCCATGTCGGTAAAACCCAGCCCATGGCTGGCATGCACATTAGACACTACCGTCTCCAACTGGTTGATTGTTATCTCTTGAGGAACGTAGGCTTTCTTCAAAATTTTCAACAAAGCCTCTCTATGCCCCTCAGAGCTTAACAGCAAAGATAGAATTGATATTTTGGAAGGAGTCAGCTGCAGATGGTCCACAAGCTTGTACTCAGACTTCTTGATGATTCTTAAGAATTCTTCTGCATCATCATCAAGTTCTCTCTCCGGCCCAACAGGCGCCGGTGTCACCACGGGAGTACCATCACTAATCACTTGTTTTCCTTTCGCCCTGGCTAAAGCCTCAGCCTTTTCCTTTTTCTCTTTTTCCCCTTCTTCTCTCCTCAACGCATCAGGAGCAAACGGTCTTCCACTGCGAGTGAAACCACTGGTACCGGCATTATCCACCTTTGAAACGATGGTTTCACCTGCAGTATGATCCTCAACTTTCTCCCCGTTGCAATATACCTCCCCACCATAATGCCATGGCACGACATCATCTTTGTCACATGGAATTGGTCCAGGTACCGTGATGGTAACTGGAGCCGCCTCCGCCAGAGTTGACAAATCCACCGGATCAAAGTAAATTGTTATGGTGGAGACCTCATCCTTCTCCATACCAGCCTTCTTCTCAACCCGAACACTTCCTTCGTCCATCATCCTTTGGGCAGTTTCTCTCAACAGTATACACCCCTCAGGGGCAACCATGCACTCAGCACAAACATTACCACAACCCGGATAAACCCCATTCTTCAACAACTGTCTCTTGACCTCAGCCAAGGGAGTCTTCAACTGATCAACAGACAACAACCCGATTCTGCTTTCCTCAGAAATAGCATTCACCCCCCTTTGACCATGCGCGGGCATGGGATTAGCATTCACATTGGGAGAAGGTGCAAAGTTGATCGCCTTTGAATCCACCAGGTCTTGAACCACGTGCTTAAAAGCTTTGTAGTTCTCTATGTTGTGTCCGGGAACACCTGAATGGAATTCACATTTCGCATTCTCATCATAATTGGCTGGCCTTTGATCAGGTCTCAAAGGTGCCAGAGTTCTTAACTGTACCAACCCCAGATCTGTCAACTTCTTCAACAAGAAGGAATAAGTCACAGGTGGCATGTCGAACTGTCGGTCGTTCATTCTTCCCCTGACCTGGTAACCAGCCCTCTGAGGCCTCTGCTGAAACGGTTGACGCTGTTGTTGAGGTTGTTGCTGCTGTTGTGCAGGCTGACTGTCAGCAGGAATAGTTACCGCAGCAGTGTGCTGGAAGTAACGATCCCTACTGGGTCCTCTCTGAGCATAGACCGCACTGGTATCACCCTTTTTTTTTCCTATGGCCATTACCGAAGGGCTTCTTCGATCCTGAAGACGAAGCATTACCCTGAATCTTTCCGAGCTTCAGCCAGCTCTCTATCCTCTCTCCAGCTACCACAATGTCTGCAAAGTTTGTGACCGGACAGCCCACCATTCTTTCAGCAAACGCCCCTTGCAGGGTACCCATAAAGAGATCAGACATCTCCCTGTCCACCAATGGAGGTTGCACTCTGGCCGCCAACTCCCTCCATCTTTGAGCGTATTCTTTAAACCCTTCGTTATTCTTCTGAGACATACCCTGCAGCTGGGTACGACTCGGAGCCATATCAGCGTTGAACTGATACTGTTTAAAGAATGCGTCACCAAGATCCTGCCAGCTCTTTATATCGGAGGACTTAAGCTTGGTGTACCACTACAAGGAGCCTCCGGACAGACTGTCCTGGAAGAAGTACATCCACAGCTTTTGGTCCATAGTGTATGCAGAGATCTTGCGAACAAATGCTTGCAGATGAGTTTCCGGGCAGGAACTCCCATTGTATTTATCAAAAGCGGGCGCTTTGAACTTCTGCGGGATCATAATCCCCTCGATTAGCCCCATATTTGACATGTTTACAACCCCGGGAGTGGCATAACTCTCCAAAGCTCCGATCTTTTCAGCCAGCAGCTGAATCTCTTTGTTCTGTGGTTGGGCACCATACTGGCCGAACGGCTCGTTGTGCATGGAAAACTGATCAGCTTCCCTGTCTTCCTCTCTGTCATCTTCAACCCCGAAAAATGGCGGGAATAGACTGTCTTTCATGTTATGACCCATCGGACCAGGTTGACCACCTGTAGCAGCACCAAAGTCGGCAACATTATTTACTATCCCCACAGTCGTCCTCTTTCCACCATCTCGAGAACCACCCAGCCCCTGGTTGGAGACACCATCCAGGTTCACACCACTATTAGCAGCCGAAGCCCGCTCTAGCTTCTCAACCTTGTCAGCCAGCGCTTTCTGACCAACTGAAAACCCTTGCATGATGTTGATCAGTTCGCTCATCTTGTCCTTCAGCTCGAGAATATCTGTGTTAGGGAGATCCATCAGTCTGGGAGTATTGCGTCGAGTGAAATATCTGTGCGGGCGTGTTGAGTGCAAAGGTACAACTCTACGAGCACGAGCAATGATTCCTGAAACAATCAAGCACGTTAGAACTGGTACCTGCAAAATAAAAACACGTTATTATGATCATGCATGAATGCAGTGTTTATCCACATGGGGAACACTTTGTCTCTCGATCATGGCTTCATCGAGACAAATAATAATCTGGCAGCAATATTCAGACATTCATCATTTGATTTCATCATACAGATCAGAGATATATGATTTAGCAAAATACCCCCAACCATGTGTGTGCCGTGTGAGTGCATACGGTAAAGCAAATAAAGCTTGAATATCGATCACTGAATGAAACCAATCATCACATAGCAAAATGTACAATAAGTGCCATAGTCATACATCAAAGCTGATACAAATCAAATACAAATCCCCAGAATCAGAGAAAGAAATACAAGCAAGTGAATTCCGTCAACAAGCCTGACGGTAATCCACACAAAAGAAAGATCTAGCCTGACGAGGGTCCCACAGAAGGCCCTATATCATCGACCATCCTCGCAAACTCTGCGGCGAACCTGAGCTCGGTGTTCTCCTGCTGTAATCTCCCCACCTCCTTCTGGTGAATCTTCATCTGCCTGAAGTAATGATCTCTCTCAGCAATGTAATGATCTCTCTCGGCGATGTAATGATCTCTCTCGGCGATGATCTTCATGTTCTCTGCTTCCTTGATCTTCAGCTTTTCCTCCCACTCAGCAATAAGAACTCTGACTCTGTCTTCTTTCTGATCTCTCACGAGGATTTGCCTCCTCTTCTCATCTTCAATGACCTTTGAGGCTCTGGCTAGCTTCTCCTTCGTGATGTCGTGCTCCTTTGTCGACGACGCTAGGGCTTGGCTGATCTTCCCATAGTAGGCAGTATCCATCTCAAAGCGCTTTGCTTCCAGGGCATGTCGCTTGTCCTAATCTTCCATCTTCACTCTAATCTCCTGATTAGACATCTGAATCCGAGCAACACTCATCTCCAATTCAGCTTTCTCTGCAAGTAACTGATCTCTGGCTCTCTTCATCTCGAGGAATCCTTCCATACTGACAGAAGAACGCGGACCCTCAATCAAAGGACACCCAGGATCACCTCCCGGAAATGGTAGATGTGTGATCTCGATCCTCTTCCGAAGCCAATCATCAAATAGAGGAAAATACCGGCTGTTAACCTTGCCATAAGGAACTTTGCCCTTTCTCTGAATGTCACGCCACTCATCCAACACTTGTCTCAACTTGGCCTGATTGCCCTCAATCGGGAAATAGAAGGACTCCTGAATCTCTCGCCCGAGAAGAGGACCCTCCACAGCAAACCCCATCTGTCTCCTAAGAAGCACCGGGTTGTAATTGATGCAACCCTGAACTTCTACAAGAGGCACATTGGGAAGACTCCCACAGCTATATATGAAATCCCGTCCAGCCATACCGTTATGATTCCAAGCTATATCAGCGGTCCGCAAACCCATCAATCTGAATGACCACTTGACAGTAGGATCGAGAAAAGCAAAGGCACCCTTGGAAGGCAAATACCCCATAAACCACTTATACAGCAACTGAGCACAACATCGGATCAATCCCCCACGCCGCTTCTCATTCCGGTTATGAACCGAGTAATAGACATCTCCAACCAGAGTAGGAATAGGGTTCCTCTGCATAAACAACTTGATAGCATTATGGTCCACGAAGCTCTTCTGATTAGGAAACAAGATGGTCCCATAAATGCTCACAGCAATCAAAGCACAGACCGTCTTCCAATTACCCGCAGCAGCATGTTCCTTGGCCTTAGCCTCCAAGAAACTCAAATGAAAACCAGGTAATTTTCCTTTCTCCTTCAAACCCTCCTTGATCATCTCCGGGCTCAAATAAAGAGCACGGGAAATCCCAAGGATGTCAGGCTCTCCCCTAATGACACAGAAATGAATCTGATCTCGGATCTGCATACCCAGGATACTGGCATAGTCCTCCATCAGAGGTCCCAACAAATAATCCGGGAACACAAAACATCTCAAACCCGGGTCATAGAACTGGAGAAGCGTATGGATGGCGCTCCTATCACTGTCCGTGAGCCTGAAAACCAACTTCAGAATACCACCGTATGCCTCTCTGAACATCCCCACATGGTCGGGCGTAATCAATGCTATCATCTCCTTTAGCACACCGATCTCTATGTCAAAGAAACTATAGGCAACATCATGCTTCAAACCGGTCCTCATGTCTGAGCAAAGAAATCTCTCAACCAGGATCTCAATCAAAAATGTCCCTGCATATGGATAAACATGTGTTAGATGCAGGTAAATGCAAAATGTGATGATGCTGATGAATGAATGCAATGCATAGTGCCATCCTCCAAGTCATCTGAACATCTGTTGCACTGAAGCCTGATCTCTGAACTGATCACAACCATCTGAGGTACGAAGCAAACACAAGTCCAACTCGGGAGTTCCGAAATAAACGGAACTGAAAGATACATCACCATCATCACCAGACAATCTCTGAGCAGATAACCACAATCCTCTGAATCGGCCCGGGGAATCCTAAAATAAACGGATCCCCATTGATAAATAACACGGACAGCACTCCGGCGTCTCAGAAACAAAGGCCCATAAATCCGACTTATAAATATGACTCTGATCAACTGTTGAATCAATAGTCACCATCAAAGTCACCATCTGAACATGCATCTGTAAGAATCACCCTCCCCTCACAGGTAAATTCTAATCAGGTTATCCTAAGGCGGATAATAGTCTCGACAATCGGGCAGAGATACTCAATGGGTTTTCCCTTCCGGGTGTGCCATTGTAGCTCCCTTAAGATCGTCTAAACCAAAGATCCGGGAAATGATCGGTCACCAGAGTCAATAGCTCAGATGAAGTGACTCAACCAGAGTGGAGTACCCCACAAAGGAAGAGCACCCTCAAAAGAACCTCGTCCGGCTTGTGGTACATCACGTTGCCAAACACATGTTGACCTAACATGAAAGAGGCAACATGAGACCACACTAATCCTAGGTGTATACTCGGGCCTGGGTTTTATCCCCACTCAGAACACCCACCCCAAACAGAGGAACCACCTGTACAGAGGACAGCAACATGATAGTATGATGCATGCAAATATTTATGCAAATATATACACAATCAGAATAATAAATGCAATAAATAAAGCGGCACAAACAACCTAAACTATCCGAGAACGCTAGGAGAGACTCGCTTAGGGAAGATGGACCAGCAATAGGTCAACTTCTAGTCCCCAGCAGAGTCGCCAGTTGTCGCATCCGCGAAAAACAACCGGCGGGCTAAAAGAAAACAACACAGAGCCGCCACCGTGCGTTATTTATCCCAAAAGAGGGAAAGGAAACGCTCGAGGTAAACCTGGGAAAAACATGGTCTCGCAACCAAAGAGAATGGGATCGGGAGTCGGTTATGCGAAGGGAAGGTATTAGCACCCCTACGCATCCGTCGTACTCGACGGGATCCACGCTCAAAAGATAGGTTAAGGTTGCTAAAACAAACATCACATACACACACTGAAGACAACACAGGTGGAGGAAGAGGGGAGAGGGCTCACTAGGATATCGCATCATATGCCTACGTATCTCGTCTGGAACGAGAATCAGAGCTGCCGTAGTTCGGCTCACGCACGCCGAAACAAAACACAACACAAAAGGCAAACATGGAACCCGAACGCCAATCGCTGGACTTACATCAGCTTCCGAACCAAACAAACCCACACTGGAAACCAGATGCCACTTGATGGACTTATACCGGACTCCAAGCACACAACAAGAGGATACGGAATGCCAATGGCTGGGCTTACATCCATCTCCTACACACACAAGAACAAACAAGCAACAGGTTACTAAGGAGTCGGGAACTCGAGCCTAGCAACTGTCAAGCAAACACACACAAAAATAAAAAGGGTGAAAAACAAAAAAGGGTGCCCGGAGAGACCTCGCACGGTCTCCTGCCTACGTACCCCATCTGGTATGAGGATCAGGGCAACGTAGTTCCCCTGAACGGGAAAGAAATTCTCACCTAACCAGATACAAAGGGAGACACACTACTAGGGAGTTGTACTCGAGCCTAGATGTTATCATGCATATCATCCCTAAGTTATGGTTTCTATCCTAACTTGCACAGGCAGCAAGCTAATCCTAAACAGGCAAAGCAATCAAAGCAAACAATCACAAATAGCACACACTATATCCAGACAAAGTGGGCTCACACAAGGGGTTAGGCTGCAAAAGAAAGCCAACTGTATCAGGTGATGTTAGCTCTTAACCCTGACATTGAGAGTCAGGGTGAAGCCAGATGAAGTGGAAGTGAGGGGTGTGCCTCACAGCTCTTATCCCTGGCCAGGGAGAGCTTCAGACAAAGGAAGTGTGGGTCCAGAAAGTGGGAACCCTTCTACACTTATGACACTGACTCAACTGTACAACTGTACATGGATCTTGGGTTAGGATCCACAAGGCATCAACATGTAATGTGAGCCAAGGGAAGACACACAGAATAGCAGGAGGTGGACTACACACCTCTTGTGTCTGCCAATTGCCTTAACAAAGGTCTTTTCCTGCTTGGGGACAAAGATAAACAAGCACAAGCATTGCCTCTTAAGGAGGACTTCAGACAGGTGCCTGGCCAAGTAACAGGCCAGGTCTTCCAGACTACATGGAGTTAGTCATTCTACCTCAATTGGTTAACACAACCAAGCAGCAGCACAAGCAAGTTCACAGTGAACTATAGCAACTAATGTACCTGAAATCAATCTAACATAATCAGTACTCAGCTCAAACAGTCAAACAGACAAACTAAAAGTCAACAGTTAACTGTACATAAGCAATGCATCAAGCAAAGCACAAGCCAATGCTCAATCACAAATGACTTAGAAGCCACCTACAAAACAAACTTAATGTTAATCAACATCAATCAAAACAAGCAACTCAAGCCAAGTGAATTAATTCCTCCATGCCATATGCCTTTTGTCCTGAAAATACAACTCAAACATGAGAAGCAAACCCTAGGACAAAGCCTAGGGTCAAAGGAGGAGAAATATTTCAAAACAGAACATGAAAATTGTCAAAAATCAAGTTCAATCAAATTAGAATCAAATCCAATTGGTCCCATATTCATATCACACACCAAGATTATTTCATGAAGCATCTAAGGCAAAACATGCAATTTCAAAGCTCATTGGACCAAACAGAATGCATCAATCCAAACTCAATCAAAAATAATTCAATAAATCTCCAGAAAATTCATGGCTAAATAGCATCCATTACATGATCATCACACCAAATTTCAGGTCAATTGTACAATTGGAAGCAAGTCAAATAAAATCCCTAAGTCAAGGCATGTTCAAACAAGCTCATACAAAGCACTAAATCATGCACCACCTTCAAGCAAGCACAAAACAGAGTAGGAATATGATAAATGCACCAAACCAAAACCCTGACAAACTTCAATGTGTCTATAATCACTCCACAAAATTTCAAGTCCATCCAATACATATCAAGAATTTCACAAAACATTTAAAAACATGACTCACAAAAGGTCCACATTTGGTCAAACAGAAAGTAAATTCTCAATCAAATTGGAAACACATCCAAAAATTCTACAAACATTCACATGTGAACCTAACATCCAGAAGTATTAACATGAAAAATTTCAGCTCATTTCAAGTTCAATAGGCATGGCAAGAAAATTCATGAAGTCAAGCAAGAAATGGTGTGACACAAATTGTCACACCTAGATTCAAATGATCATATCTCACAATCCAGGAATGATAAAATAGCAAACTCAAAGCCAAAATGTCCATTAAGGTCTCTAGTTTATGCATGTAAAATTTCAGGAATTTCCAATTAAGCATCATCATTCCATGATCAAAATACCAAGCCATGTGCATGAAAGAATACATATGAACAAACCCTAGGCCATTCCAAAAACCACACGTGCACAATTTCCACAAAAATCACCAAAAAATACTAGAGATTACAAGGATCATGGTGGAAAAAATTTCAATCAATTTGGACTAATGGTTGTGAAGTTATGAATTATTGAATGAGGGAAAAAATAAAAAAAACATGAATGGAGGCATGTGAAATATATGTGAGCACATGGAAATAAATGCAAAAAGCCAAAAGTGGAAATGTCATCAGGCGAGAATCGAAGCGCGTATGGATTTAAAAAGTGGCGCGCTACAGTGACACTAACAACTAAAGCCAAGCCAAAACGCGAAAAACAGGATTGAAACACGGTTTCTGGAAATTTTCATCACATTCATCATGTGTTCTTTACATTCATGCGTCAAGAACAAAAAGTCACAGAAACTTGCAAACCATATATCAATCGAACCAGCATTCAACATAGATCAATAATCCATCAATGATTTGTTCTAATTTCATGCATAGCAAAAGATTCGAATCAAATAAGTTTTGGTATTCAAACTTCAAATCAAGATATCTTGCTCAATACTTAATGAATTTGCACAATTCAACTTGCAGCATGCTCTATATGTTAAGATCTACAAAAGGCATATCAAGGTTTCAAGAATTGACATTATCGAATTCTCACCTTATGAAGATGCAGCAACTGGATTCGAGCTCCTCAAGGCCTGGCAATGCAAAACAGGTCTTCAATAATGATGAGGAAGATGTATGGAAGTGAAACTTTAGCTCAATCGTGCTTCAATGATCCAGAATTCTCATCTGCCATGAACATGCTCCAAGTTCTACAACTGCAAATCTCAATGAATTCTTCATAATTCTCCTTCAATAGATCTTCACAAGGCCTGCATATGATGATTAGAGCAAAGAGCAAGCAAGAAAAATGAAGAGAATCGATGGAAGAAGATTGAAAAAATGTGAGAGAGTTTGAGAGAATTTTGAGATTTTCTGTTTTGGATCTGAGATTGTGATTGTTGATTTCAACTTTCTGTTATGATTAGGAATATATACTCCTGTTAATCACACTTCTTAATCATGCTTAGCCAAAATGGATTGGATTAGTGAAATTGGATCTTTCATGCACTTTGGCCAAAATGCCCTCACATGCATACCATGCAATGTAACAGTGAAATTCCATTTGCAGCAAGTCCAAAATTTTGTGTTAGGACCATTTGAATTGGCTTGGAATGAAAATTGTACATACTTTTCAAAATGACCTTTTTTCCCACCAAAATTTAAATTGCTTCACTTGAAAAATGGACTTTTTATGTGATGATTTTTGATGAAATGTGATGATGGATTATGATAAAGCATGTCAAATGGAGTTTGCTCAAAAAAAAGAATCATATGAATTGGCCTTTCTATGCAAAAGTTATGCCTTGTTGAAGTTCAACTTTTCTTGACAATGATCAATCCATAACTTGCCAACCACAAATGAGAAATTCATGTTCTTGGACTTTTTGGAAAGGTGAGAGCAAGATCTACAACTTTCATGTTGGACAAAATTTCATTTGAAGCATTTTTGGACATGTAATTTTGAGGTGAAAACCTTTCCATTTTTGGCAATTTTGAATTACAAGTCACTTTCTATTTTTGGAAAGTTTCCATCTGACTTTATTTTCTTCATTCTTGATGTTTGCAATGTCAAATGAAACTTGTTTGGACATGAATGAAGTGTCTCTAACTCTCTCCCACCTCCAAATCCATCAGTTCACCCTTGGTTGACTTTTTCAGTTGATAGATGAATTTCAGCTTGACTATTGAGCTTGAGCCTCAATCTTCTGATGACATGGCTCAATGATGGAACCCTAGCTTCCATAAGCTCAATATAATCATATGATGATCTCCCATCTCAATAAAGACCTCATCTCCTTGACAAGCCCTGATTGGCACAATGCAGATGATTAGGGTTGACCAAAGGTCAAAACCCTAATCTCAAGGAATCTGATCAAGCTCAATGAATCTCTTGGTGATGACAAGACCATGATGATGATTATGTACCATTGCTACCAAGATAAAGCTCAACCTATTTGAAGAACCACGAAATCCTAATTTGAAGCACCAACCCTCAGATGATTAGTGATCAGTTCAATGAAACCCTCAGCTTGAATCTTTTGACCTCTTTATCTTCTGATCAAGACCTAGGAGGATGACTTGCTTGTTGTGGCCATATGATATGCAAAAAATGCCATGACTAATGACCTAAAAATGAAATGCAATATGCTAAGCTAGTCCCAAGAGAGGAGGGCAAATTTTGAGGTGTTACAGTATCAAGCATTGTTGAACTGTCCTTCATCATTCATTCATATATCCAAGAGTTGTAGTGCATCTGGTTTTGCATTCCAGGCCTTGAATCCAGCAAATTAGCTTCTGCATCTTCATTGAGGTTAGAATTCGAATGCTCCAATTCTTGAAATAAACATGTGCTTATGGTAGATCTTGCATCACTGGTTATGCTGAGCTTTGGATCTCTTGATTTCATTAAGTATTGAGTTAGTTATCATGATTTGAAGTTTGGTAGTTGAAACTTGTTTTGCTCGATTTGTTTGATATAGTTAGATTTAGGTCAAATTAATGCTGGATATGTGATGTGTGTTGAAGGATGACTCGATTGATATGCGTTTCATGAATTTCTGTGATGTTTGGATCTTGATGATTATGAACATGATGAACACGCGATGAACACTAGGGTTTTCGCTCTCCAGAATCGTTTTGATCTTTGCCTGGCCTTGTTGCATGCGTTTTGTTGTTTCTCGGCCATGTACTGGTCCAAGTGCCAGCTTCTGATTGGCCAGCGTTTCATTTAAATGAAACGCGGCATTTAGCTTGGCGCTCAATTCAAATGCAAGCGTGGTTCGATTCCGGCTCCAAGCATTTCCAACAATTGCCTTGCATTTTCTATTTCATGTTTGCTCCTTGTTCACATGCCATTCCACTTTCATTTTTTAATTTTTCTTTTCATTCAAAAATTCATAACTCTAAAAATACTGATCCAAATCACATGAAACTTTTTGCACAATGTTCATCATCATGTCTTCTATTTTCTGGATATTTTTACAGAATTTGTGCACGGTTGAAATTGTTTTTGGCCTAGGGTTTATGTTTGCATGTCATACCTTGCACCTTGCTTGCCATTTGGTTTGTGAAATGATGATGGTTAATCCAATGAAGCTGAAAATTTACATGTGTAAACTAGACTCATTTCTGGTCATTTTGGTATATAGTTTGCATTTTTCTCATTTCTGGATGTTGAGTTATGATGTGATTAATGGAGGTGTGACAATGTGTGTCACACCATTTCTTGTCCAACTTGCTGATTTTATTTACCTTGCCAAATAAATGCTAAATGATCTGAATTTTTCATGATGCTCCTTCTGGATGTTAAGATGGATCATGATTTTTTGTAGAATGTTTAGATCCATTTCCAATTTTTTTGAGATTTTCTTTGCTGGTTGGTTATAATTGGACTTTTGATCAGTATTGAACTTTCATGATTTGTGAAATTCTTATGCCTTATCATATGAGCTTGAAATTTTTCACATTGATTCTAGACTCTTTAAAGTTTATCTTGGCTTTGGTTTGATGTCCATATCATGTTTGGATTCTGTTTTGTGCTTGTGTGAAGTTGATGCATCTATTTGTGCCCTAATTGGGCTTGTTTTTCCTTGCCTTGCCTTAGTGAATTTCTTTTACATGCTTATACTTGTCCAAATGCCATGATTTTTGGTGTGTTGATCATTTGATGTGTTCTATTTAGACATGATTTTTCTTGAGATTTATTGAGCCATTTTGGAATTAATATGCTTGTGTTCATTCTGTTTGCTTCATTGAGCTTTCAATTTGCATGCTTTGACATGATTGCTTTATGAAATGAATTTGATGAATGATATTGACATGAGACCACTTGGATATTGTTCTTGATTGATTAATCTTGATTCTTACCAATTTTCATGTTCTGTTTTGGCTTATTTATCCTTCTTTGACCCTAGGCCTTGGCCTAAGGGTTTGCTTCTCATGTTTGAGTTTGTTTTCAGGTTAAGAAGCATATGGCTTTAAGGAGATTAATTCACATGGCTTGAGTTGGTTTGTTTGATTGTTGTGGACTAACCTTGACTTGTTTTGTAGGTTGCTCTTAGCTCATTTTAATTGAGCTTGTGCCTTGCACAATGTAGCCTTGATTGTTTGATTGTGTATTGTCTGTTGACTGTTGGTTTATCTGTTTGACTTTTTGAATTGAGAACTGATTGAGTTGGATTGTTTTCAGGTACCTTAGTTGCTTAAGTTCATTTTGAACTTGCTCTTGCTTGGTTGTTTAACCAATTAGGTATAATTTCTCTTCTTCATGTAGTCTGGAAGACCTGGCTTGTTACTTGGCCAGGCACCTGTCTGAAGTCCTCCTTAAGAGGCAATGTTTGTGATTGTTTATCTTTGTCCCCAAGAAGGAAAAGTCCTTTGATAAGGCAATTGGTAGATAAAAGAGATGTGTAGTCCATCTCCTACTATTCTGTGTGTCATCCCTTTGCTCACATTACATGTTATAACATTGTGGATCTTACCCCAAGATCTATAGAGTCATTAACTTGTGGAGAGAGTTCCAACTTTCTGAACTCCCACACCTTCTATCATTTAATGCTCTCCCTGGCCAGGGATAAGAGACATGAGGCACACCCCTCATATCCTTTCATCTGCTTCACCTTAACTCTCAATGTTAAGGTTAAGAGCACCACTTACCCCATTCCAGTTGACTTTAAAGTCTAACCCTTGTGTGAGCCTAATTGCTTGTATATAGTGGGTGCTAACTGAATCATTGATTGCTTTTTGGTTCATCTGTACACATTTGTGTGTTTGCCTTTGTGCATTTATCATCATTAATTGTTCATTATTGCATGATCATCATTTCATATCTCTGTGACACTTTTTTTTGTCCATTGAGGAATCAACAGTAAGTCCACTCATTGGCCATTGTTCCTATGATTTGGAAGGGATTGAGTATAAGACCATTTCATTGGCCACTTATGTCCTCTTTGCTTAGTGTTTCTGTTTGTTTGTTGTATGTGAGGATGCAATTGTAAGTCCATGTTGTTGGCATTTGTATTCCTATGATCATCTCTTGGAGATTGGAATAAGTCCAGATAGATTGGCATCTGACATCCATGTTTTGTTTTGTTGAGTGAGATTGGTATAAGTCCATTTATTGGCATCCGGTATCATTGTTTTGTTTTAGGAGATTGGAATAAGTCCATTTATTGGCATCTGATATCCATGTTTTTTTTTGCTTTGTGAGATTGGAATAAGTCCATTTATTGGCATCCGGTATCATTGTTTTGTTTTGTGAGATTGGAATAAGTCCATTTATTGGCGTCCGGTATCATTGTTTTTGTTTTAGGAGATTGGTGTAAATCCATTGATTGGTATCCGGTATCCGCCTTTGTTTGTGAGATTGGTGTAAGTCCATTGAGTGGCATCCGGTATCACCTTGCTTTTTATTTGCTTACTTGCATTGTTGCCTCATTCCAAAGGACACACTTGAATCATCTTCTATATGATTTCAAGATGTGAACTTCTAGGAAGTTTTACACTCCTTCATCCATATCCTTTTTATTCCAAAACTCCCTTTTCACATTGTTAATTCAAAAAATTTGAACTATTGTGCAAACATTTTCATGTCTTTTCAAATTAGAAACCTGGACCTTAAGTCCTTGACTTTTCAAACTCCATTTCATAACACTTCTTTGAATTGAATACTAATCATACTTTGACCATCCTTTTGTGAATACTCATAATCAATTAACTTCACCCATTGAATTGTTTTGTGGCTTTGTCCATTGTTGATATGTTTTCATACATTAGCCATAGGTTTCAATTCTCATAGTCGTTGATGTAAATCTCACCACATCCTTAGTGAGTTGATTGTAAGTCTTCCATACTTATTATAGGGTTAATCCCTCACTAGTATGTTGAAGTTATCCTCGCATGGTGGATTGTTGGTCTTGGTTGAGTTTTCTCTCGTTGAGAATGAAAAGCCTTAGTGCTCTTGTTTTAAAATGAACTCACTGATATTTTGGAAATCTTTTAGCCGAACTACGGCGTTTTGATCCTTTACCTTTTTATGGAAAGGTACGTAGGCAACGGGTTCATCCGTTCAAACACAAAAATAATAAAATTGTACATTCTTTTCTCATCATCCCAATCATGTTTGCACAATATGTCATAAACAAATAAACTTTTTTTTATACAACAAGTGTGAAAAGGGCTCCCTAGGAGTACCTAGGACGTTTTGGGTGCCTAACACCTTCCCATTGCGTAATTTACCCCTTACCCAGATTCTCTGATCTTTTCATTAGTTTTCTATGTGTAAAACTTCTTAGGCTTTTGTTCGCTTTTTAGCCAATCCTTTGGATAAATAAAAGTGCGGTGGCGACTCGATTTCTTTGTATGCTTTGCTTATGGTTTAATCAATAAATCATATAGCGACGAATACACCGCTACAAACTCGACCAGAGACTGTCGAATATGACTAACATATTTGACCTTGTATTTGCCAGGGCAGCCCTGGACCATGTTAACAGATTTCCCATGCTCGGGCAATGGGTTCTTCTTCACATTAGGACCTACGTCCTCGAAACACAGAATGCCACACCTCACAAGGTCTTGAACCTTGGTCTTCAAAGGATAGCAATTCTCCACGTCGTGGCCGGGAGCACCAGAGTGATAAACATAATGTAATTCAGGCTTATACCACCACTGAGGGTTAGCAGGTATAGCCGGTGGGTCTCTCGGAGTAATCAGCTTCCTCTCTATCAAAGAGGGATATAACTCTGCATACGTCATCGGAATAGGATCAAAAGTGATCTTCTTCCTCTCGTAACTCGTGCTGGTTTGATTACTGTTTCGAGGATGGTAGGCCTGCTGTTGCGGACGGTGTTGTTGTTGTTGATATTGCGGAGGTGGTTGCTGATTATTGCTATGTTGCTGGTACTGTTGATTGTCTCTGAAAACAGGTGCTATATGAGCCACCTGGTGCTGGTTACTGGCGGGACGCACAGTCTTCCTCCTCACAGAGGGTCTTCTTGATTTCACATGGGAGGTTACAGCATGTGTGTCTCCATCTTTCTTCTTTGCAAACTCCCCATAACGTTTGGCAGAAGAGCCTTCCTCTCTGGTTAGACGTCCTTCTCTAACCCCCTCTTCTAAACGCATCCCCATATTCACCATCTCGGTGAAGTCAGAAGGAGCGCTAGCAATCATCCGCTCATAATAGAATGAACTCAAGGTCTTCAGAAAGATCTTAGTCATTTCCTTTTCTTCTAGCGGAGGCACGATCTGTGTTGCCACCTCTCGCCATCTCTGGGAATACTCTTTGAATGTTTCTTTGTCCTTTTGGGACATGGTCCTCAGCTGATCCCTATCGGGAGCGATATCCATATTATATTTGTATTGCTTGACGAAGGCCTCACCAAGGTCGTCGAAGGATCGAATGTTCATACTGTCTAACCCCATATACCATCTCAGGGAAGCACCAGACAGACTGTCCTGAAAGTAGTGGATGAGCAACTGGTCGTTATCAGTCTGAGTAGACATCTTCCTGGCATACATGACCAGGTGGCTGAGAGGGCAAGTGTTTCCTTTGTATTTTTCAAAGTCAGGGACCTTGAATTTCACCGGGATCTTCACATTGGGAACCAAGCACAGATCGGCAACAGACTTGCCAAAAAGATCCTTTCCTCTGAGAGTCTTCAATTCCTTGCGAAGCTCAAGAAATTGATCGTTCATGGCGTCCATCTTCTCATAGACATCTGGGCCCTCAGACGGCTCAGAATGATAGATGGTGTCGTCTACCCTAGGCATGGTATGCACGACAGGAGGAGGAACAGCAAGGACCGGGCTAGATGCCGACATAGAAGCAAAAGTTGGAGCAGGACCCTCAGGCATGAAGTTGGGAGGCGTTCCCCCACGGAAACTCGGTTGGCATAGATGCTGGAGCAAAATATGCACTGGCTGCAGGCACAGTTGAGGAGACAATCTCAGAGATGACTGTCCTCTGGGGAGGAGTTGAAGGCGTCGGAGAAGACTGACCCTGGGCAGCCAGGAACGATTCCATCAAAGCACTCAGTCTGGCCACTTCTTCCTTGAGTTCACGGTTCTCTTGCTCTAGTTGATCCATCAGTCTTGCAGAGTTGGCTCTAGTGTAGTACCGGTGAGTCAGGTTGACTTCAAAATAAATGAAGAGCACAGAGTTAGACCACAGGACAAGAAACCGGGAACCAAAACCTACTTATGCATATGATGCATACAATGCTTGTGCACATGATTTGTTTTTATATTTCAAAGGAACTCTAGGGTTTTATTTGCAAATTTTTGGAATCATTTAACATTTATCGCATATAGAAATGTCTCATAAAATAATATCAGGAGAAGGAAGTACAACATTGTCAATCATATACAAGAGAAAAGGAAAGTAATCATCCTATGGATCCCTAGAAACAATCATCTAATGCTCGGGACACAGGAAGATAAGTTGCACGAAGCCTTTTCACTTCCTTCTCATAAGCTGCCTCCATATCCGCCTTCTCTTTGGCGAGTCGATCGTACTTCCTCTTCCAAAACCGGGAAGACTGAGGAAGTAGAGAAGTCCATGCATCATTAGGATCATCAATGACCTGATGCTCAAGGAACTCGATCAAAGCGTCTTTCTCCTTAATCTGCTGAAGCAATTCTTCACGTTCATGGATCCAAGCACGTGAACAGTCTTCGTCTCTCAACTCCTCAACTCCTTGATTAGGGAGGGTTGAAGGCCCAGCCACAATCATAGGTGTAGGTCTCGGATACTCGTATGGCATGAGATACTCAGAAGTTCTCTTCCTTATCCAAGCAGTGTAAGGCTCCAAAGCGATGCAATTCTTAGGACCTAACTCCTTCCTTTCTTATGAATCTTGCGCCAAGCGCGGACCATCCTAGCTTTCAAGCCTTGGGGATCTTTACCCTCCTGAAAGAACACACCCTCTAACAGAATGTTATTAGGTTTATTCTTTAAGGGGAACCCAAGCTGACGACGTGCCAAAGCAGGGTTGTAGTTAATCCCACCACATGTACCAAGAAGAGGCACATTGGAGAATTCACCACAAGTGTCAATAATCTGCACACCATCATACACACGGTTATACCAAGAGATATCATCATTAGTGAAAGACATAAGTCTCGTGGACCACCGTAGACATCCCTTATTCTCCTTGAAAGCGACCGTCTGAGGTAAGTGAGAAATAAACCACTTATAGAACAGAGGCACACAACACACAATGGCGCCACCACCCTTTGCATTCCTCATATGCAAAGAGAAATAGGCATCACCCAACAGAGTAGGAATGGGATTAAGAGTAGAAAAGATCCTAATGGCGTTCACATCCACAAACTTGTCGATGTTAGGGAACAATACTAGGCCATAGATGAGAAGTACAAATATGGCTTCAAAGGCATCCTCACTCATGGCCTTTCCATAGACAGTAGCTTGAGCAATGAGGAACTCAGAAGAGAGACCTTGAATTCCACCTTTGGTAGTCATATGAGCACTAACCAGAGATTCATCTATGTGCAACATGTCAGCTATCTCTTGAGAAGTAGGAATACTCTCCAAGCCATTGAACGACACTTGGTCTAGAATAGGTATACCCACAAGATAAGCATACTCCTCAAGGGTAGGCAACAGCTGAAAGGCCAGAAACGTGAAGCAACGGTACAAGGGATCATAAAACTGGACCAATACACTCATTAATCCTTCGTCTACCTGAGTAGTCAGAAGAGGAAGAAGCTTCCCAAAGCGAGCTTTGAAACCCATGGGATCTAGTACATAGGATGTCAGATTCCTTAACTCTTTTAGATCTGGTTGCCTGAAGCTGTACTTCTTTGTATTCCTTCTTTGTCTTTCCGTGTCTGAAATTTTTGCAAATAAACCCCTTAAGTTCCTTGAAAATTTTCTTCATTATTGATGATATGGATGCAAATAACTGCATGAATGCATGAATGCAACAATCACACTCAAGGATCAAGCAAAGCACACCAAACAAAGGTCATGGGATGGATCATATCATCCTTAATATCAATCATCCATTTTGGTGGATTATGGTTTACACCTTATCAACACCCAAGTTCCATTGATATTAAGGATACATGAACGGATCAACCATGAATCAAGGGTTTGTTGCAAGTCACGAGCATGGAGTCTTGGTTAAGAACCACCCAAAGGGAGTGTACTAGGGTTTAAAACTGTCAAACATGTTCTACAAGAGGTTCCCATAGTCATCATCCCATCTTTCGGATATTATCGGAGAAACGACTACTCGTATTCCAAAAATATTCTCAAGAGAGACTCTTATGAGTGTAGTATCGCGTAACAATCATATCAAATCTTACACTTGAACGACTTTCGCACTACATCCTAAGAATAGGCCAAGATGGGCTTGGTAAACTAAGGTCCTTGGCTTCTAAGGTCTATATTGGAAAGAGTAATGTCTAGCCACAACTTACTTGTGTGACATTATTGATCCCAACATGACCTGCACCAAGTGAATGGACTTGCAAGTCAACTTGCTAAGGAATAACTCCACACAAGTCAACAAGACTATGCCATTCTCCTATCCTAAGTGCACTCGAGTCCGGGTATAGAACTCATCTCACAAAGATCACCAAGCATACAAGGAATTAATATCAAGCAAATCAATCATTACATACAATACAGTAATCCCAAATTGCACAAAAATATGTCACAAAACAATACAATACAACAAGCATGAAAAGTTGGCAAAACCCACTAGGCAAAAGTCCCCAGCAGAGTCGCCACTTTTCTGTAGTGGGGTATTCGTTGCCATTAGAGATATTGACTAAATCCAAGGTAAATCATACAAGTCGAGTCGCCACCACACTTCTATTTATCCAAAGGAATGGTTAGAAAGCGAACAAAAACCTAAAAGTTTTAACAAAAAACTAGTAAAAGAAACAGAGATCTGGGTAAGGGGGTTGGTTATGTAATGGGAAGGTGTTAGGCACCCAAAACATCCTAGGTACTCCTAGGGAGCCCTTTTCACACTTGTGAAGGTTGTTGTCTTGTGAAAAATTTGTTTGTGCAAACATGATTGAAGAGACGAGAAGAGAATATACAAGTTTATTTACATTTTTGTGTTTGGATGGATAAACCCATTGCCTACGTACCATCTTATAAAAAGATTAGGATCAAAACCTCGTAGTTCGGGGTAAAAATTTCAAAATGAGTTGTGGAATTGATTGGTCCAAAAGCCTTAAGGTCTTTTGTTATCAAGGGGAGAAAACTCAACCAAACCACAAATCCACCATGTGAGGATAACTTCAACATGCTAGTGAGGGGTTAACCCTATAATAAACATGAAAGGCTCATTGTCCATCACTAAGGATATAGGTGAGTATTACATCTACCGCAAGGATAACTCAAACCTAATAGCTAAAGGTTATGAAAGATTTTGATTAAGAAGTGGCCATTGGAACCACAAAAGAAATTTGAATGAGTTATATTTACCAATTGGAAGTATATACAAAAGGTGGTCAAAATTGACTTAAAAGTTCAATTCAAAATAAGTGTTATGAAAAGAAAGTTTGAAAATCAAAAGCGTAAGCTTAGGTTTCTAATGTTAAAAATAATAGTTAAATGTTTGCACAAAAAGTTTTGGCTTGGGTTAGAGTGGAGAGATGAAGAAGAAGGGCTAAATCCTAAGGAAAACAAAAAGACGAGGGATAAGAAATAAAACCACACTAGGAGTTCCTCTCTTGAGATCATATTGATGATCCAAGTAGCTCCCATCCTTTGGAATAAGCAAGCACAAAGTATAAGCAATCAAACAAGTCTCATAAGAGATCCTCAATGTATCTTGTATCTTCCACTTGGATGAACATGGTAATGATCCTCCAATTAAGCTCAAATGGGAACTCCTAGCACAAAAGCACACACATCAAAAGTTCCAAGGGGTAAAACAAGAATGGACAAAAGTGAGTTTAGAGATTTGGTTCTTCTAATCCATCTTCCACATTAAGATCCTTTTACTCCCATTTTTTGCATAAGTAAAAGGTCCTAGAATCTAAGTCCAATTCTCCATTTCTTTGCACTTGGTCCACAACAATCAAAACAAAAACACAAGCACAATAATATATACACAATTATGTGCTCAAGTGAGCAAAAGGCAAATGGCATTAACATAAATATGTGCTCAAGTGAGCAAAGAGAAAATCAAATGGATAATATGTGCAAGAATAGTAAATTGCATAAAAGTAAATTGCATAAAGTAAAGGTTAATTGTTAATGGTTAGTGTTAGTAGTTAGTGTGCCATAAGGCAAATTTAGCACTATGTTAAGCAATCGTAATTGGACTTATGTAGAAGTCACAACTATCTGAGGCCGGTCAATAATAATGTAGGCAACAAACACAAGTTAGGAGTCTTGATTAGTGAACCAAGTCCCAAAAACTTGCCATGCCAAAAAAGAAGAAAAGAAATGATCTTATATTGGTTTAAGCCTTTTGCATGATTTAAAAGACAACCTATCCTTAATGCAAAGCCATTCACTTGATCAATTGATCAAGATGAATTAGATTTGAATCAAGGAAGGTTAAATCCCTCTAATAAATGATAACTTATCAACCTTCAACTCATTGATCAAAAAGAAAAAGAAGAAGAAGAAGAAGAAGGAGATGAATAAAAGAAATGGAAATGACAAAATTAAACTGCATTAAATGAAACCTCATGTATCAATCCTCATATGTTGACCAATAACATTGAAAGTCAAGGTCAAACAATCAAAAATCGAAGTGAGATGAAGATTGGAAGTCAAGAAATGAATAAACTATTTTTTGGCATTTTTTAATATTTAAAATAAACTTGAATTAAAATAAATGGAAAGGTCAAACTTCAAAATTACTTCAAATCAACCTTGAAAGGTCCAAATAATTTATCCCAAGCTCAACAAGGTCAAACAAAGTTTGACAAAACATTTCAGCATTTTTAAAAGTCAGAAACTATTTTTAATCAATTAAAAATGAATAAAAATAACCTAATTGAACTAAAATCTCAAATAAATCTCAAATCAATTCAAAAATTGATGAGAATATTTTTCATAGATCCATCATCATTCAAATAGGTTAGGAAAATATTTTTGTATTTTTTGAATATGAAAAGCTATTTAAAATGAATTAAAAATAACCAAAAAAGAGAAAATTCATAAAAAAATATCAAATGATGAAATAAAAAATATTAAAAATCAGAAATAGAAACTAGAATTTATTTGGGAAATAATGCAATTGGTCCCATAATTTTTGGATTAAAAATGAAGAAGATATTGATTTTTGAAAATTATTGGAATTAAAGAAATTAAATCAGAAATTCAGAAAATGGAAAAAACCACAAGCGTCTGATCAAGCCTCATTAATTGACGTGGCTGATCAGACGGATGTGAGATGCGCGCGCATGAACGACATAAGTCAACAGCGAAGCATCCAACATTATTGAAAGTCATAAGATCCAAAGGACACGATTCAATCTGGAAACAAGATCAAATGGTCCACATTCAAACTGGACATGATGAAGCCACCGGAGCCACCGTCTTCTCCGGTGAGCTTCCAGATTCCGGCCAAAATGCAGAAATTCAAAAGGCAACCAAAACGTGCGATCTATACATCAATAGAAAGCTTGGATGATGTACATCATCCCTATACCATCCATTTTCATTCTAGATCTCTATGATTTGAGAAATCAGAAGTTGAAAAATCTGGTGTTCATCATGAACTCAATGAATTGCAAAAATTAAAAGCATAAACATGATGCCTCTATTGAGAGGACTTCAGCCAACACAAAATCACAGCCAATAGGTCAATGGATTAGGAGAATCGAAGAAAATACCAGTTGGAGTTCAAGTTTGAGTTCTGGTGATTTGAGCTTGAAACCTTGCTTGCTTTATTAAAACAGAAGTTCAATGAAGGGTATAATGAAGGTCTAGAAGCATCAGATCTATGAATGCAACCAGATGTAGTTGAATTCGAGATCTGAAAATTTTAAGAGAAATGAAACTTGCTTCTTTAGTGATGGTTAGGGAATGAATTCTGCAGCATTTCAGGTTGAAATTGGGGTCCCAAATGGAGGGAATGAAGCTTCTATTTATAGAGGAATTGGCAAGGGAAGTGTGAAGGAATCCGTGTGCATGGCATGTGAAGCTTCATTGCATGGGCTTGCATGACCATGCACAAGGCCCAAAAACAATGCCAAATGAACTCTGAGCAATGCCCAAAGGGAAATGGACGTGTAATTTTCCTTGCAATAGCTTGCATTTCAAGATTCAATGTGAATTTCACAATTGGTCACAAATATTAACGTATTATATATATATATATATATATATATATATATATATATATATATATATATATATATATATATATATATATATATATATATATATATATATATATATATATATATATATATATATATATATATATATATATATATATATATATATATATATATATATATATATATATATATATATATATATATATATATATATATATATATATATAATTAGTTAACCTAAGTATTAATTAAAGAATTAAATCTGTGATCGTAGCTGTAAATGTAATTTCTTCTCAAAGTTTTGTTTTTGACACAAACAATATTAACGCATTTTATTAATCATGTGATGCTCAATATGAGGAGGAATTAAATTAAAAGTAATAAGTCTAGTCAAGTTAAAAATACTTAGTCGTAAATGTAATGTTTCCTCAATGTTTTTAAAACGTGTAATTTAAGTGAAGCGGTAGAAAAAGTTTTTTAAAAAATATTTTGGGAAAAAAGTCATTAATGTTTCCTCAATGTTTTAGACAAAAATGATTTATAATTTGAAATAATCAATAAAATTATTAATTGTAAAATTCCAATATCTTCAATACACAATTTTCAAGAATCTTTTTCTATATTTATCTCTTAAGTTGTGCTCTTGGGGCACAAGTTAGCATTATCCAAAAATATATATAAAGAACATGTGTGTCTCTTTAATCATTTATTAGTCATTTGAAAAGACACACATGTTCTTTAAATGATTTTTTTTAATTTTAAACAGTTATTTTAAATCAAAATGCTAATAATTATTCTTATCATTCTCATATAAAAATAAGATTCTCATTATGTGGGATAATCTAATGAGAAAGTTACATTTATATGAGATTTATAAGAATAATTATTAGCCTTTAGTATAAAATTAAATGGATGATACTAAAAAGTATATATAAAGAACATGTGTGTCTCTTTAAATATTTATCAGTCATATGAAAAGACACACATGTTCTATAAATGATTTTTTTTCAATTTTAAACATTTATTTTAAATCTAAAGGCGAATAATTATTCTTCTCATTCTCATATAAAAATAAGATTCTCATTATGGAGGCTTAATATTATATTTTTATGAGATTTATAAGAATAATTATTAGCCTTTAGTTTAAAAATTAAATGGATGATATTAAAAAAAATATATAAAGAAAATGTGTGTCTCTTTAATCATTTATTAGTCATTTAAAAAAATAAACATGTTCTTTAAATGATTTTTTTTAATAAGATTCTCATTATGTGGGATTATCTAATGAGAAAGTTACATTTATATGAGATTTATAAGAATAATTATTAGCCTTTAGTTTAAAAATAAATGGATGATACTAAAAAGTATATATAAAGAACATGTGTGTCTCTTTAATCATTTATTAGTCATATGAAAAGACATCCATGTTCTTTAATTTATTTTTTTAATTTTAAACATTTATTTTAAATCTAAATGCTGATAATTATTCTTATCATTCTCATATAAAAATAAGATTCTCATTATGTGGGTTTATTTAATGAGAAAGATATATTTTTAAGAGATTTAAAAGAATAATTATTAGCCTTTAGTTTAAAAAATAAATGGATAATATTAAAAACTATATATAAAGAACATGTGCGTCACTTTAATTATTTATTAGTCATATAGAAAGACACACGTGTTCTTTAAATGATTTTTTTTTAAAATTTTAAACATTTATTTTTAATCTTAATGCTAATAATTATTCTTATCGTTCTCATATAAAAATAAGATTCTCATTATGGGGGCTTATCTAATAAGAATGTTATATTTTTATGAGATTTATAAAAATAATTATTAGCCTTTAGTTTAAAAAATAAATGGATGATATTAATATATATATATATATATATATATATATATATATATATATATATATATATATATATATATATATATATATATATATATATATATATATATATATATATATATATATATATATATATATATATATATATATATAAAGAACATGTGTGTCTCTAGAATCATTTATTAATCATTTGAAAAGACACACTTGTTCTTTAAATGATTTTTTTTTTAATTTTGAACATTTATTTTAAATCTAAAGGCTAATAATTATTCTTATCATTCTCATGTAAAAATAAGATTCTCATTATGTAGGATTATCTAATGAGAAAGTTACATTTATATGAGATTTATAAGAATAATTATTAGCCTTTAGTTTAAAAATAAATGGATGATACTAAAAAGTATATATAAAGAACATGTGTGTCTCTTTAATCATTTATTAGACATATGAAAAGACACACATGTTCTTTAAATGATATTTTTTTTTTTAATTTTAAACATTTATTTTAAATCTAAAGGCTGATAATTATTCTTATCATTCTCATATAAAAATAAGATTCTCATTATGTGGGATTATCTAATGAGAAAGTTATATTTATATGAGATTTATAAGAATAATTATTAGCCTTTAATTTAAAAATAAATGGATGATACTAAAAAGTATATATAAAGAACATGTGTGTCTCTTTAATCAATTATTAGTCATATGAAAAGACACACATGTTCTTTGAATGATTTTTTTTTTAATTTTAAACATTTATTTTAAATCTAAAAGCTAATAACTATTCTTATCATTCTCATATAAAAATAAGATTCTCATTATGTGGGATTATCTAATGAGAAAGTTATATTTATATGAGATTTATAAGAATAATTATTAGCCTTTAATTTAAAAATAAATGGATGATACTAAAAAGTATATATAAAGAACATGTGTGTCTCTTTAATCATTTATTAGTAATATGAAAAGACACACATGTTCTTTAAATGATTTTTTTTTAAAATTTTAAATCTAAAGGCTAATAATTATTCTTATCATTCTCATATAAAAATAAGATTCTCATTATCTGGGTTTATCTAATGAGAAAATTATATTTATATGAGATTTATAAGAACAATTATTAGCCTTTAGTTTAAAAATAAATGGATGATATTAAAAAGTATATATAAAGACCATGTGTGTCTCTTTAATCATTTATTAGACATATGAAAAGACACACTTGTTCTTTAAATGATTTTTTTTTTAATTTTAAACATTTATTTTAAATCTAAAGGCTATTAATTATTCTTATCATTCTCATATAAAAATAAGATTCTCATTATGTGGGATAATCTAATGAGAAAGTTACATTTATATGAGATTTAAAAAAATAATTATTTGCCTTTAGTTTAGAAATAAATTGATGATACTAAAAAGTATATATAAATAACATGTGTGTCTCTTTAATCATTTATTAGTCATTTGAAAAGACACACATGTTCTTTAAATGATTTTTTTTTAAATTTTAAACATTTATTTTAAATCAAAAGACTAATAATTAGTCTTATCATTCTCATATAAAAATAAGATTCTCATTATCTGGATTTATCTAATAAAAAAGTTATATTTATATGAGATTTATAAGAATAATTATTAGCCTTTAGTTTAAAAATAAATGGATGATACTAATAAGTATATATAAAGAACATGTGGGTGTCTCTTTAATCATTTATTAGTCATTTGAAAAGACACACGTGTTCTTTTAAATCATTTATTAGTCACTTACACTTACTCTATAATACAACAATATAAGTTAGTAAACAACTTATTTAAACTTAAAACGACCTCAACATCTATAACCAGGACAAACAAAAGTGTCTTCAATTTATAAATTTTATATCAAAACAAATAACAAATTATCATTCTTTAAATAAATGTATTTGAATATGATCGTAATATCGGTTCCGGAGGGAGTGAGTACGATAGGATTACTACTCTTATTACCGTCTATGATTTTTAGAATAAATGAATCTTTTGATGAGATAACGCTTAAATAAATAAATGATTGATGTAACACCTCGATTTAATTATTTATTTATATAGTTATTTAATTTATTTAGGTGAATGATTTATTTAAATAATTATTTTTGTGATTGATGATAGAAATTGGTAGAATATGAGAATTTAAGTCAAATATCTTATATATAAAAGTTATTAAGTCATCCATCAATTTTTGGCGTCAAAATGAAACATAATTTTAATATTTTAATATTTATTTATTTATGTAACATGATTATATATTATATTAATTCATTTAATTAATAAAATATTATTATATATATTTAATTCATTTAATTAATAAAATATTACTTTTCTCACAATTATTCCACTAACTAGCCATTTTAAAGAAATGTTCATTAAACTTCCCCTAACTCAAATTCTATAACTTTATTAAATAAATAAATTTGAACATTTATTTATTTATAATAATTAATTGATTAAAAATAGCTAAAAAAATAGGAAATTTTGTTTTGTTCTCATTCTCATTGATAATCAGTTCTCATTCATACCTTATGCATAACATTACCGTCTATGATTTTTAGAATAAATGAATCGTTTGATGAGATAACGCTTAAATAAATAAATGATTGATGTAACACCTCGATTTAATTGTTTATTTATATATTTATTTAATTTATTTAGGTGAATGATTTATTTAAATAGTTATTTTTGTGATTGATGATAGAAATTGGTAGAATATGAGAAGTTAAGTCAAATATCTTATATATAAAAGTTGTTAAGTCATCCATCAATTTTTGGCGCCAAAATGAAAAATAATTTTAATATTTTAATATTTATTTATTTATGTAACATGATTATATATTATATTAATTCATTTAATTAATAAAATATTATTATATATATTTAATTCATTTAATTAATAAAATATTACTTTTCTCACAATTATTCCACTAACTAGCCATTTTAAAGAAATGTTCATTAAAATTCCCCTAACTCAAATTCTATAACTTTATTAAATAAATAAATTTGAACATTTATTTATTTATAATAATTAATTGATTAAAAATAGCTAAAAAAATAGGACATTTTGTTTTGTTCTCATTCTCATTGATAATCAATTCTCATTCATACCTTATGCATAACATTTGAATTTGAACATGCATAAGATAAGAGGTATTATTATCAAATATCTTCTTAATACCACCTCATTTATCAAAATAGTCACTTACACTTACTCTACAATACAACAATATAAGTTAGTAAACAACTTATTTAAACTTAAAACGACCTCAACATCTATACCCAGGACAAACAAAAGTGTCTTCAATTTATAAATTTTATATCAAAACAAATAACAAATTATCATTCTTTAAATAAATGTATTTGAATATGATCGTAATATCGGCTCCGGAGGGAGTGAGTACGATAGGATTACTACTCTTATTACCGTCTATGATTTTTAGAATAAATGAATCGTTTGATGAGATAACGCTTAAATAAATAAATGATTGATGTAACACCTCGATTTAATTGTTTATTTATATATTTACTTAATTTATTTAGGTGAATGATTTATTTAAATAGTTATTTTTGTGATTGATGATAGAAATTGGTAGAATATGAGAAGTTAACTCAAATATCTTATATATAAAAGTTGTTCAGTCATCCATCAATTTTTGGCGCCAAAATGAAAAATAATTTTAATATTTTAATATTTATTTATTTATGTAACATGATTATATATTATATTAATTCATTTAATTAATAAAATATTATTATATATATTTAATTCATTTAATTAATAAAATATTATTATCTCACAATTATTCCACTAACTAGCCATTTTAAAGAAATGTTCATTAAACTTCCCCTAACTCAAATTCTATAACTTTATTAAATAAATAAATTTGAACATTTATTTATTTATAATAATTAATTGATTAAAAATAGCTAAAAAAATAGGACATTTTGTTTTGTTCTCATTCTCATTGATAATCAATTCTCATTCTTACCTTATGCATAACATTACCGTCTATGATTTTTAGAATAAATGAATCGTTTGATGAGATAACGCTTAAATAAATAAATGATTGATGTAACACCTCGATTTAATTGTTTATTTATATATTTATTTAATTTATTTAGGTGAATGATTTATTTAAATAGTTATTTTTGTGATTGATGATAGAAATTGGTAGAATATGAGAAGTTAAGTCAAATATCTTATATATAAAAGTTGTTAAGTCATCCATCAATTTTTGGCGCCAAAATGAAAAATAATTTTAATATTTTAATATTTATTTATTTATGTAACATGATTATATATTATATTAATTCATTTAATTAATAAAATATTATTATATATATTTAATTCATTTAATTAATAAAATATTCCTTTTGTCACAATTATTCCACTAACTAGCCATTTTAAAGAAATGTTCATTAAAATTCCCCTAACTCAAATTCTATAACTTTATTAAATAAATAAATTTGATGATTTATTTATTTATAATAATTAATTGATTAAAAATAGCTAAAAAAATAGGACATTTTGTTTTGTTCTCATTCTCATTGATAATCAATTCTCATTCATACCTTATGCATAACATTTGAATTTGAACATGCATAAGATAAGAGGTATTATTATCAAATATCTTCTTAATACCACCTCATTTATCAAAATAGTCACTTACACTTACTCTATAATACAAAAATATAAGTTAGTAAACAAGTTATTTAAACTTAAAAAGACCTCAACATCTATAACCAGGACAAACAAAAGTGTCTTCAATTTATAAATTTTATATCAAAACAAATAACAAATTATAATTCTTTAAATAAATGTATTTGAATATGATCGTAATATCGGTTCCGGAGGGAGTGAGTACGATAGGATTACTACTCTTATTATCGTCTATGATTTTTAGAATAAATGAATCGTTTGATGAGATATCGCTTAAATAAATAAATGATTGATGTAACACCTCGATTTAATTATATATTTACTTAATTTATTTAGGTGAATGATTTATTTAAATAATTATTTTTGTGATTGATGATAGAAATTGGTAGAATATGAGAAGTTAAGTCAAATATCTTATATATAAAAGTTGTTAAGTCATCCATCAATTTTTGGCGCCAAAATGAAACATAATTTTAATATTTTAATATTTATTTATTTATGTAACATGATTATATATTATATTAATTCATTTAATTAATGAAATATTATAATATATATTTAATTCATTTAATTAATAAAATATTACTTTTCTCACAATTATTCCACTAAGTAGCCATTTTAAAGAAATGTTCATTAAACTTCCCCTAACTCAAATTCTATAACTTTATTAAATAAATAAATTTAAATATTTATTTATTTATAATAATTAATTGATTTAAAATAGCTAAAAAAATAGGACATTTTGTTTGGTTCTCATTCTCATTGATAATCAATTCTCATTCATACCTTATGCATAACATTTGAATTTGAACATGCATAAGATAAGAGGTATTATTATCAAATATCTTCTTAATACCGCCTCAGTTATCAAAATAGTCACTTACACTTACTCTACAATACAACAATATAAGTTAGTAAACAACTTATTTAAACATAAAACGACCTCAACATCTATAACCAAGAAAAAAAAGTGTCTTCAATTTATAAATTTTATATAAAAACAAATAACAAATTATCATTCTTTAAATAAATGTATTTGAATATGATCGTAATATCGGTTCCGGAGGGAGTGAGTACGATAGGATTACTACTCTTATTACCGTCTATGATTTTTAGAATAAATGAATCGTTTGATGAGATATCGCTTAAATAAATAAATGATTGATGTAACACCTCGATTTAATTATATATTTACTTAATTTATTTAGGTGAATGATTTATTTAAATAATTATTTTTGTGATTGATGATAGAAATTGGTAGAATATGAGAAGTTAAGTCAAATATCTTATATATAAAAGTTGTTAAGTCATCCATCAATTTTTGGCGCCCAAATGAAACATAATTTTAATATTTTAATATTTATTTATTTATGTAACATGATTATATATTATATTAATTCATTTAATTAATGAAATATTATAATATATATTTAATTCATTTAATTAATAAAATATTACTTTTCTCACAATTATTCCACTAACTAGCCATTTTAAAGAAATGTTCATTAAACTTCCCCTAACTCAAATTCTATAACTTTATTAAATAAATAAATTGAAATATTTATTTATTTATAATAATTAATTGACTAAAAATAGCTAAAAAAAATAGGACATTTTGTTTTGTTCTCATTCTCATTGATAATCAATTCTCATTCATACCTTATGCATAACATTTGAATTTGAACATGCATAAGATAAGAGGTATTATTATCAAATATCTTTTTAATACCGCCTCATTTATCAAAATAGTCACTTACACTTACTCTACAATACAACAATATAAGTTAGTAAACAACTTATTTAAACTTAAAACGACCTCAACATCTATAACCAAGAAAAAAAAAGCGTCTTCAATTTATAAATTTTATATCAAAACAAATAACAAATTATCATTCTTTAAATAAATGTATTTGAATATGATCGTAATATCGGTTCCGGAGGGAGTGAGTGCGATAGGATTACTACTCTTATTACCGTCTATGATTTTTAGAATAAATGAATCGTTTGATAAAATAACGCATAAATAAATAAATGATTGATGTAACACCTCGATTTAATTGTTTATTTATATATTTATTTAATTTATTTAGGTGAATGATTTATTTAAATAGTTATTTTTGTGATTGATGATAGAAATATTTAGAATATGAGAAGTTAACTCAAATATCTTATATATAAAAGTTGTTAAGTCATCCATCAATTTTGGCGCCAAATGGAAAAATAATTTTAATAGTTTAATATTTATTTATTTATGTAACATGATTATATATTATATTACTTCATTTATTAATAAAATATTATTATATATATTTAATTCATTTAATTAATAAAATATTACTTTTCTCACAATTATTCCACTAACTAGCCATTTTAAAGAAATGTTCATTAGACTTCCCCTAACTCAAATTCTATAACTTTATTAAATAAATAAATTTGAACATTTATTTATTTATAATAATTAATTGATTAAAAATAGCTAAAAAAATAGGACATTTTGTTTTGTTCTCATTCTTACTGATAATCAATTCTCATTCATACCTTATGCATAACATTTGAATTTGAACATGCATAAGATAAGAGGTATTATTATCAAATATCTTCTTAATACCGCCTCATTTATCAAAATAGTCACTTACACTTACTCTAAAATACAACAATATAAGTTAGTAAACAACTTATTTAAACTTAAAACGACCTCAACATCTATAACCAGGACAAACAAAAGTGTCTTCAATTTATAAATATTATATCAAAACAAATAACAAATTATCATTCTTTAAATAAATGTATTTGAATATGATCGTAATATCGGTTCCGGAGGGAGTGAGTACGATAGGATTACTACTCTTATTATCGTCTATGATTTTTAGAATAAATGAATCGTTTGATGAGATAACGCTTAAATAAATAAATGATTGATGTAACACCTCGATTTAATTATATATTTACTTAATTTATTTAGGTGAATGATTTATTTAAATAATTATTTTGTGATTGATGATAGAAATTGGTAGAATATGAGAAGTTAAGTCAAATATCTTATATAAAAGTTGTTAAGTCATCCATCAATTTTGGCGCCCAAATGAAACATAATTTTAATATTTTAATATTTATTTATTTATGTAACATGATTATATATTATATTAATTCATTTATTAATTAAATATTATAATATATATTTAATTCATTTAATTAATAAAATATTACTTTTCTCACAATTATTCCACTAACTAGCCATTTTAAAGAAATGTTCATTAAACTTCCCCTAACTCAAATTCTATAACTTTATTAAATAAATAAATTGAAATATTTATTTATTTATAATAATTAATTGATTAAAAATAGCTAAAAAAATAGGACATTTTGTTTTGTTCTCATTCTCATTGATAATCAATTCTCATTCATACCTTATGCATAACATTTGAATTTGAACATGCATAAGATAAGAGGTATTATTATCAAATATCTTTTTAATACCGCCTCATTTATCAAAATAGTCACTTACACTTACTCTACAATACAACAATATAAGTTAGTAAACAACTTATTTAAACTTAAAACGACCTCAACATCTATAACCAAGAAAAAAAAAGCGTCTTCAATTTATAAATTTTATATCAAAACAAATAACAAATTATCATTCTTTAAATAAATGTATTTGAATATGATCGTAATATCGGTTCCGGAGGGAGTGAGTGCGATAGGATTACTACTCTTATTACCGTCTATGATTTTTAGAATAAATGAATCGTTTGATAAAATAACGCATAAATAAATAAATGATTGATGTAACACCTCGATTTAATTGTTTATTTATATATTTATTTAATTTATTTAGGTGAATGATTTATTTAAATAGTTATTTTTGTGATTGATGATAGAAATATGTAGAATATGAGAAGTTAACTCAAATATCTTATATATAAAAGTTGTTAAGTCATCCATCAATTTTGGCGCCAAATTGAAAAATAATTTTAATATTTTAATATTTATTTATTTATGTAACATGATTATATATTATATTAATTCATTTAATTAATAAAATATTATTATATATATTTAATTCATTTAATTAATAAAATATTACTTTTCTCACAATTATTCCACTAACTAGCCATTTTAAAGAAATGTTCATTAGACTTCCCCTAACTCAAATTCTATAACTTTATTAAATAAATAAATTTGAACATTTATTTATTTATAATAATTAATTGATTAAAAATAGCTAAAAAAATAGGACATTTTGTTTTGTTCTCATTCTTACTGATAATCAATTCTCATTCATACCTTATGCATAACATTTGAATTTGAACATGCATAAGATAAGAGGTATTATTATCAAATATCTTCTTAATACCGCCTCATTTATCAAAATAGTCACTTACACTTACTCTAAAATACACAATATAAGTTAGTAAACAACTTATTTAAACTTAAAACGACCTCAACATCTATAACCAGGACAAACAAAAGTGTCTTCAATTTATAAATATTATATCAAAACAAATAACAAATTATCATTCTTTAAATAAATGTATTTGAATATGATCGTAATATCGGTTCCGGAGGGAGTGAGTACGATAGGATTACTACTCTTATTATCGTCTATGATTTTTAGAATAAATGAATCGTTTGATGAGATAACGCTTAAATAAATAAATGATTGATGTAACACCTCGATTTATTATATATTTACTTAATTTATTTAGGTGAATGATTTATTTAAATAATTATTTTTGTGATTGATGATAGAAATTGGTAGAATATGAGAAGTTAAGTCAAATATCTATATATAAAAGTTGTTAAGTCATCCATCAATTTTGGCGCCAAAATGAAACATAATTTAATATTTTAATATTTATTATTTATGTAACATGATTATATATTATATTAATTCATTTAATTAATAAATATTATAATATATATTTATTCATTTAATTAATATAAAATATTACTTTTCTCACAATTATTCCACTAACTAGCCATTTTAAAGAAATGTTCATTAGACTTCCCCTAACTCAAATTCTATAACTTTATTAAATAAATAAATTGAAATATATTTATTTATAATAATTAATTGATTAAAAATAGCTAAAAAAATAGGACATTTTGTTTTGTTCTCATTCTCATTGATAATCAATTCTCATTCATACCTTATGCATAACATTTGAATTTGAACATGCATAAGATAAGAGGTATTATTATCAAATATCTTTTTAATACCGCCTCATTTATCAAAATAGTCACTTACACTTACTCTACAATACAACAATATAAGTTAGTAAACAACTTATTTAAACTTAAAACGACCTCAACATCTATAACCAAGGAAAAAAAAGCGTCTTCAATTTATAAATTTTATATCAAAACAAATAACAAATTATCATTCTTTAAATAAATGTATTTGAATATGATCGTAATATCGGTTCCGGAGGGAGTGAGTACGATAGGATTACTACTCTTATTACCGTCTATGATTTTTAGAATAAATGAATCGTTTGATGAAATAACGCTTAAATAAATAAATGATTGATGTAACACCTCGATTTAATTGTTTATTTATATTTATTTAATTTATTTAGGTGAATGATTTATTTAAATAGTTATTTTGTGATTGATGATAGAAATGTAGAATATGAGAAGTTAAGTCAAATATCTTATATATAAAAGTTGTTAAGTCATCCATCAATTTTGGCGCCAAAATGAAAATAATTTTAATATTTAATATTTATTTATTTATGTAACATGATTATATATTATATTAATTCATTTAATTAATAAAATATTATTATATATATTTAATTCATTTAATTAATAAAATATTACTTTTCTCACAATTATTCCACTAACTAGCCATTTTAAAGAAATGTTCATTAGACTTCCCCTAACTCAAATTCTATAACTTTATTAAATAAATAAATTGAACATTTATTTATTTATAATAATTAATTGATTAAAAATAGCTAAAAAAATAGGACATTTTGTTTTGTTCTCATTCTCATTGATAATCAATTCTCATTCATACCTTATGCATAACATTTGAATTTGAACATGCATAAGATAAGAGGTATTATTATCAAATATCTTCTTAATACCGCCTCATTTATCAAAATAGTCACTTACACTTACTCTAAAATACAACAATATAAGTTAGTAAACAACTTATTTAAACTTAAAACGACCTCAACATCTATAACCAGGACAAACAAAAGTGTCTTCAATTTATAAATATTATATCAAAACAAATAACAAATTATCATTCTTTAAATAAATGTATTTGAATATGATCGTAATATCGGTTCCGGAGGGAGTGAGTACGATAGGATTACTACTCTTATTATCGTCTATGATTTTTAGAATAAATGAATCGTTTGATGAGATAACGCTTAAATAAATAAATGATTGATGTAACACCTCGATTTAATTATATATTTACTTAATTTATTTAGGTGAATGATTTATTTAAATAATTATTTTTGTGATTGATGATAGAAATTGGTAGAATATGAGAAGTTAAGTCAAATATCTTATATATAAAGTTGTTAAGTCATCCATCAATTTTGGCGCCAAAATGAAACATAATTTTAATATTTTAATATTTATTTTTTTATGTAACATGATTATATATATATTAAATCATTTTATTAATAAAATATTATTATATATATTTAATTCATTTAATTAATAAAATATTACTTTTCTCACAATTATTCCACTAACTAGCCATTTTAAAGAAATGTTCATTAGACTTCCCCTAACTCAAATTCTATAACTTTATTAAATAAATAAATTTGAACATTTATTTATTTATAATAATTAATTGATTAAAAATAGCTAAAAAAATAGGACATTTTGTTTTGTTCTCATTCTCATTGATAATCAATTCTCATTCATACCTTATGCATAACATTTGAATTTGAACATGCATAAGATAAGAGGTATTATTATCAAATATCTTCTTAATACCGCCTCATTTATCAAAATAGTCACTTACACTTACTCTACAATACAACAATATAAGTTAGTAAACAACTTATTTAAACTTAAAACGACCTCAACATCTATAACCAGGACAAACAAAAGTGTCTTCAATTTATAAATTATATCAAAACAAATAACAAATTATCATTCTTTAAATAAATGTATTTGAATATGATCGTAATATCGGTTCCGGAGGGAGTGAGTACGATAGGATTACTACTCTTATTATCGTCTATGATTTTTAGAATAAATGAATCGTTTGATGAGATAACGCTTAAATAAATAAATGATTGATGTAACACCTCGATTTAATTATATATTTATTAATTTATTTAGGTGAATGATTTATTTAAATAATTATTTTTGTGATTGATGATAGAAATTGGTAGAATATGAGAAGTTAAGTCAAATATCTTATATATAAAAGTTGTTAAGTCATCCATCAATTTTGGCGCCAAAATGAAACATAATTTTAATATTTTAATATTTATTTTTATGTAACATGATTATATATTATATTAAATCATTTAATTAATAAAATATTATTATATATATTTAATTCATTTAATTAATAAAATATTACTTTTCTCACAATTATTCCACTAACTAGCCATTTTAAAGAAATGTTCATTAGACTTCCCCTAACTCAAATTCTATAACTTTATTAAATAAATAAATTTGAACATTTATTTATTTATAATAATTAATTGATTAAAAATAGCTAAAAAAATAGGACATTTTGTTTTGTTCTCATTTATTGATAATCAATTCTCATTCATACCTTATGCATAACATTTGAATTTGAACATGCATAAGATAAGAGGTATTATTATCAAATATCTTCTTAATACCGCCTCATTTATCAAAATAGTCACTTACACTTACTCTAAAATACAACAATATAAGTTAGTAAACAACTTATTTAAACTTAAAACGACCTCAACATCTATAACCAGGACAAACAAAAGTGTCTTCAATTTATAAATATTATATCAAAACAAATAACAAATTATCATTCTTTAAATAAATGTATTTGAATATGATCGTAATATCGGTTCCGGAGGGAGTGAGTACGATAGGATTACTACTCTTATTATCGTCTATGATTTTTAGAATAAATGAATCGTTTGATGAGATAACGCTTAAATAAATAAATGATTGATGTAACACCTCGATTTAATTATATATTTACTTAATTTATTTAGGTGAATGATTTATTTAAATAATTATTTTTGTGATTGATGATAGAAATTGGTAGAATATGAGAAGTTAAGTCAAATATCTTATATATAAAAGTTGTTAAGTCAACCATCAATTTTGGCGCCAAAATGAAACATAATTTTAATATTTTAATATTTATTTATTTATGTAACATGATTATATATTATATTAATTCATTTAATTAATGAAATATTATAATATATATTTAATTCATTTAATTAATAAAATATTACTTTTCTCACAATTATTCCACTAACTAGCCATTTTAAAGAAATGTTCATTAAACTTCCCCTAACTCAAATTCTATAACTTTATTAAATAAATAAATTGAAATATTTATTTATTTATAATAATTAATTGATTAAAAATAGCTAAAAAAATAGGACATTTTGTTTTGTTCTCATTCTCATTGATAATCAATTCTCATTCATACCTTATGCATAACATTTGAATTTGAACATGCATAAGATAAGAGGTATTATTATCAAATATCTTTTTAATACCGCCTCATTTATCAAAATAGTCACTTACACTTACTCTACAATACAACAATATAAGTTAGTAAACAACTTATTTAAACTTAAAACGACCTCAACATCTATAACCAAGAAAAAAAAAGTGTCTTCAATTTATAAATTTTATATCAAAACAAATAACAAATTATCATTCTTTAAATAAATGTATTTGAATATGATCGTAATATCGGTTCCGGAGGGAGTGAGTACGATAGGATTACTACTCTTATTACCGTCTATGATTTTTAGAATAAATGAATCGTTTGATGAGATAACGCTTAAATAAATAAATGATTGATGTAACACCTCGATTTAATTGTTTATTTATATTTATTTAATTTATTTAGGTGAATGATTTATTTAAATAGTTATTTTTGTGATTGATGATAGAAATTTAGAATATGAGAAGTTAAGTCAAATATCTTATATATAAAAGTTGTTAAGTCATCCATCAATTTTGGCGCCAAATGAAAAATAATTTTAATATTTTATATTTATTTATTTATGTAACATGATTATATATTATATTAATTCATTTAATTAATAAAATATTATATATATATTTAATTCATTTAATTAATAAAATATTACTTTTCTCACAATTATTCCACTAACTAGCCATTTTAAAGAAATGTTCATTAGACTTCCCCTAACTCAAATTCTATAACTTTATTAAATAAATAAATTGAACATTTATTTATTTATAATAATTAATTGATTAAAAATAGCTAAAAAAATAGGACATTTTGTTTTGTTCTCATTCTTACTGATAATCAATTCTCATTCATACCTTATGCATAACATTTGAATTTGAACATGCATAAGATAAGAGGTATTATTATCAAATATCTTCTTAATACCGCCTCATTTATCAAAATAGTCACTTACACTTACTCTAAAATACAACAATATAAGTTAGTAAACAACTTATTTAAACTTAAAACGACCTCAACATCTATAACCAGGACAAACAAAAGTGTCTTCAATTTATAAATTTTATATCAAAACAAATAACAAATTATCATTCTTTAAATAAATGTATTTGAATATGATCGTAATATCGGTTCCGGAGGGAGTGAGTACGATAGGATTACTACTCTTATTATCGTCTATGATTTTTAGAATAAATGAATCGTTTGATGAGATAACGCTTAAATAAATAAATGATTGATGTAACACCTCGATTTAATTATATATTACTTAATTTATTTAGGTGAATGATTTATTTAAATAATTATTTTTGTGATTGATGATAGAAATTGGTAGAATATGAGAAGTTAAGTCAAATATCTTATATATAAAAGTTGTTAAGTCATCCATCAATTTTTGGCGCCAAAATGAAACATAATTTTAATATTTTAATATTTATTTATTTATGTAACATGATTATATATTATATTAATTCATTTAATTAATGAAATATTATAATATATATTTAATTCATTTAATTAATAAAATATTACTTTCTCACAATTATTCCACTAACTAGCCATTTTAAAGAAATGTTCATTAAACTTCCCCTAACTCAAATTCTATAACTTTATTAAATAAATAAATTGAAATATTTATTTATTTATAATAATTAATTGATTAAAAATAGCTAAAAAAAATAGGACATTTTGTTTTGTTCTCATTCTCATTGATAATCAATTCTCATTCATACCTTATGCATAACATTTGAATTTGAACATGCATAAGATAAGAGGTATTATTATCAAATATCTTTTAATACCGCCTCATTTATCAAAATAGTCACTTACACTTACTCTACAATACAACAATATAAGTTAGTAAACAACTTATTTAAACTTAAAACGACCTCAACATCTATAACCAAGAAAAAAAAAGCGTCTTCAATTTATAAATTTTATATCAAAACAAATAACAAATTATCATTCTTTAAATAAATGTATTTGAATATGATCGTAATATCGGTTCCGGAGGGAGTGAGTACGATAGGATTACTACTCTTATTACCGTCTATGATTTTTAGAATAAATGAATCGTTTAATGAGATAACGCTTAAATAAATAAATGATTGATGTAACACCTCGATTTAATTGTTTATTTATATATTTATTTAATTTATTTAGGTGAATGATTTATTTAAATAGTTATTTTTGTGATTGATGATAGAAATTGGTAGAATATGAGAAGTTAAGTCAATATCTTATATATAAAAGTTGTTAAGTCATCCATCAATTTTGGCGCCAAATGAAAAATAATTTTAATAGTTTAATATTTATTTATTTATGTAACATGATTATATATTATATTAATTCATTTAATTAATAATATTATTATATATATTTAATTCATTTAATTAATAAAATATTACTTTTCTCACAATTATTCCACTAACTAGCCATTTTAAAGAAATGTTCATTAGACTTCCCCTAACTCAAATTCTATAACTTTATTAAATAAATAAATTTGAACATTTATTTATTTATAATAATTAATTGATTAAAAATAGCTAAAAAAATAGGACATTTTGTTTTGTTCTCATTCTTACTGATAATCAATTCTCATTCATACCTTATGCATAACATTTGAATTTGAACATGCATAAGATAAGAGGTATTATTATCAAATATCTTCTTAATACCGCCTCATTTATCAAAATAGTCACTTACACTTACTCTACAATACAACAATATAAGTTAGTAAACAACTTATTTAAACTTAAAACGACCTCAACATCTATAACCAGGACAAACAAAAGTGTCTTCAATTTATAAATTTTATATCAAAACAAATAACAAATTATCATTCTTTAAATAAATGTATTTGAATATGATCGTAATATCGGTTCCGGAGGGAGTGAGTACGATAGGATTACTACTCTTATTATCGTCTATGATTTTTAGAATAAATGAATCGTTTGATGAGATAACGCTTAAATAAATAAATGATTGATGTAACACCTCGATTTAATTATATATTTACTTAATTTATTTAGGTGAATGATTTATTTAAATAATTATTTTGTGATTGATGATAGAAATTGGTAGAATATGAGAAGTTAAGTCAAATATCTTATATATAAAAGTTGTTAAGTCATCCATCAATTTGGCGCCAAAATGAAACATAATTTTAATATTTTAATATTTATTTATTTATGTAACATGATTATATATTATATTAATTCATTTAATTAATGAAATATTATATATATATTTAATTCATTTAATTAATAAAATATTACTTTTCTCACAATTATTCCACTAACTAGCCATTTTAAAGAAATGTTCATTAAACTTCCCCTAACTCAAATTCTATAAATTTATTAAATAAATAAATTGAAATATTTATTTATTTATAATAATTAATTGATTAAAAATAGCTAAAAAAAATAGGACATTTTGTTTTGTTCTCATTCTCATTGATAATCAATTCTCATTCATACCTTATGCATAACATTTGAATTTGAACATGCATAAGATAAGAGGTATTATTATCAAATATCTTTTTAATACCGCCTCATTTATCAAAATAGTCACTTACACTTACTCTACAATACAACAATATAAGTTAGTAAACAACTTATTTAAACTTAAAACGACCTCAACATCTATAACCAAGAAAAAAAAGCGTCTTCAATTTATAAATTTTATATCAAAACAAATAACAAATTATCATTCTTTAAATAAATGTATTTGAATATGATCGTAATATCGGTTCCGGAGGGAGTGAGTACGATAGGATTACTACTCTTATTACGTCTATGATTTTTAGAATAAATGAATCGTTTGATGAGATAACGCTTAAATAAATAAATGATTGATGTAACACCTCGATTTAATTGTTTATTTATATATTTATTAATTTATTTAGGTGAATGATTTATTTAAATAGTTATTTTTGTGATTGATGATAGAAATTGTAGAATATGAGAAGTTAAGTCAAATATCTTATATATAAAAGTTGTTAAGTCATCCATCAATTTTGGCGCCAAATGAAAAATAATTTAATATTTTAATATTTATTTTTATGTAACATGATTATATATTATATTATTCATTTAATTAATAAAATATTATTATATATATTTAATTCATTTAATTATAAAATATTACTTTTCTCACAATTATTCCACTAACTAGCCATTTTAAAGAAATGTTCATTAGACTTCCCCTAACTCAAATTCTATAACTTTATTAAATAAATAAATTTAAATATTTATTTATTTATAATAATTAATTGATTAAAATAGCTAAAAAAATAGGACATTTTGTTTTGTTCTCATTCTTAGTGATAATCAATTCTCATTCATACCTTATGCATAACATTTGAATTTGAACATGCATAAGATAAGAGGTATTATTATCAAATATCTTCTTAATACCGCCTCATTTATCAAAATAGTCACTTACACTTACTCTAAAATACAACAATATAAGTTAGTAAACAACTTATTTAAACTTAAAACGACCTCAACATCTATAACCAGGACAAACAAAAGTGTCTTCAATTTATAAATTTTATATCAAAACAAATAACAAATTATCATTCTTTAAATAAATGTATTTGAATATGATCGTAATATCGGTTCCGGAGGGAGTGAGTACGATAGGATTACTACTCTTATTATCGTCTATGATTTTTAGAATAAATGAATCGTTTGATGAGATAACGCTTAAATAAATAAATGATTGATGTAACACCTCGATTTAATTATATATTTACTTAATTTATTTAGGTGAATGATTTATTTAAATAATATTTTTGTGATTGATGATAGAAATTGGTAGAATATGAGAAGTTAAGTCAAATATCTTATATATAAAAGTTGTTAAGTCATCCATCAATTTTTGGCGCCAAAATGAAACATAATTTTAATATTTTAATATTTATTTATTTATGTAACATGATTATATATTATATTAATTCATTTAATTAATGAAATATTATATATATATTTAATTCATTTAATTAATAAAATATTACTTTTCTCACAATTATTCCACTAACTAGCCATTTTAAAGAAATGTTCATTAGACTTCCCCTAACTCAAATTCTATAACTTTATTAAATAAATAAATGAAATATTTATTTATTTATAATAATTAATTGATTAAAAATAGCTAAAAAAATAGGACATTTTGTTTTGTTCTCATTCTCATTGATAATCAATTCTCATTCATACCTTATGCATAACATTTGAATTTAACATGCATAAGATAAGAGGTATTATTATCAAATATCTTTTAATACCGCCTCATTTATCAAAATAGTCACTTACACTTACTCTACAATACAACAATATAAGTTAGTAAACAACTTATTTAAACTTAAAACGACCTCAACATCTATAACCAAGAAAAAAAAAGTGTCTTCAATTTATAAATTTTATATCAAAACAAATAACAAATTATCATTCTTTAAATAAATGTATTTGAATATGATCGTAATATCGGTTCCGGAGGGAGTGAGTACGATAGGATTACTACTCTTATTATCGTCTATGATTTTTAGAATAAATGAATCGTTTGATGAGATAACGCTTAAATAAATAAATGATTGATGTAACACCTCGATTTAATTGTTTATTTATATATTTATTTAATTTATTTAGGTGAATGATTTATTTAAATAGTTTTTTTGTGATTGATGATAGAAATTGGTAGAATATGAGAAGTTAAGTCAAATATCTTATATATAAAAGTTGTTAAGTCATCCATCAATTTTGGCGCCAAAATGAAAATAATTTTAATATTTTAATATTTATTTATTTATGTAACATGATTATATATTATATTAATTCATTTAATTAATAAAATATTATTATATATATTAATTCATTTAATTAATAAAATATTACTTTTCTCACAATTATTCCACTAACTAGCCATTTTAAAGAAATGTTCATTAGACTTCCCCTAACTCAAATTCTATAACTTTATTAAATAAATAAATTTAAATATTTATTTATTTATAATAATTAATTGATTAAAAATAGCTAAAAAAATAGGACATTTTGTTTTGTTCTCATTCTCACTGATAATCAATTCTCATTCATACCTTATGCATAACATTTGAATTTGAACATGCATAAGATAAGAGGTATTATTATCAAATATCTTCTTAATACCGCCTCATTTATCAAAATAGTCACTTACACTTACTCTACAATACACAATATAAGTTAGTAAACAACTTATTTAAACTTAAAACGACCTCAACATCTATAACCAGGACAAACAAAAGTGTCTTCAATTTATAAATTTATATCAAAACAAATAACAAATTATCATTCTTTAAATAAATGTATTTGAATATGATCGTAATATCGGTTCCGGAGGGAGTGAGTACGATAGGATTACTACTCTTATTATCGTCTATGATTTTTAGAATAAATGAATCGTTTGATGAGATAACGCTTAAATAAATAAATGATTGATGTAACACCTCGATTTAATTATATATTACTTAATTATTTAGGTGAATGATTTATTTAAATAATTATTTTTGTGATTGATGATAGAAATTGGTAGAATATGAGAAGTTAAGTCAAATATCTTATATATAAAAGTTGTTAAGTCATCCATCAATTTTGGCGCCAAAATGAAACATAATTTTAATATTTTAATATTTATTTTTTATGTAACATGATTATGATTATATTAAATCATTTAATTAATAAAATATTATTATATATATTAATTCATTTAATTAATAAAATATTACTTTTCTCACAATTATTCCACTAACTAGCCATTTTAAAGAAATGTTCATTAGACTTCCCCTAACTCAAATTCTATAACTTTATTAAATAAATAAATTTGAACATTATTTATTTATAATAATTAATTGATTAAAAATAGCTAAAAAAATAGGACATTTTGTTTTGTTCTCATTCTCATTGATAATCAATTCTCATTCATACCTTATGCATAACATTTGAATTTGAACATGCATAAGATAAGAGGTATTATTATCAAATATCTTCTTAATACCGCCTCATTTATCAAAATAGTCACTTACACTTACTCTACAATACAACAATATAAGTTAGTAAACAACTTATTTAAACTTAAAACGACCTCAACATCTATAACCAGGACAAAAAAGTGTCTTCAATTTATAAATTTTATATCAAAACAAATAACAAATTATCATTCTTTAAATAAATGTATTTGAATATGATCGTAATATCGGTTCCGGAGGGAGTGAGTACGATAGGATTACTACTCTTATTATCGTCTATGATTTTTAGAATAAATGAATCGTTTGATGAGATAACGCTTAAATAAATAAATGATTGATGTAACACCTCGATTTAATTATATATTTACTTAATTTATTTAGGTGAATGATTTATTTAAATAATTATTTTTGTGATTGATGATAGAAATTGGTAGAATATGAGAAGTTAAGTCAAATATCTTATATATAAAAGTTGTTAAGTCATCCATCAATTTTGGCGCCAAAATGAAACATAATTTTAATATTTTAATATTATTTTTTTATGTAACATGATTATATATTATATTAAATCATTTAATTAATAAAATATTATTATATATATTTAATTCATTTAATTAATAAAATATTACTTTTCTCACAATTATTCCACTAACTAGCCATTTTAAAGAAATGTTCATTAGACTTCCCCTAACTCAAATTCTATAACTTTATTAAATAAATAAATTTGAATATTTATTTATTTATAATAATTAATTGATTAAAAATAGCTAAAAAAATAGGACATTTTGTTTTGTTCTCATTCTCATTGATAATCAATTCTCATTCATACCTTATGCATAACATTTGAATTTGAACATGCATAAGATAAGAGGTATTATTATCAAATATCTTCTTAATACCGCCTCATTTATCAAAATAGTCACTTACACTTACTCTACAATACAACAATATAAGTTAGTAAACAACTTATTTAAACTTAAAACGACCTCAACATCTATAACCAGGACAAACAAAAGTGTCTTCAATTTATAAATTTTATATCAAAACAAATAACAAATTATCATTCTTTAAATAAATGTATTTGAATATGATCGTAATATCGGTTCCGGAGGGAGTGAGTACGATAGGATTACTACTCTTATTATCGTCTATGATTTTTAGAATAAATGAATCGTTTGATGAGATAACGCTTAAATAAATAAATGATTGATGTAACACCTCGATTTAATTATTTATTTATATATTTATTTAATTATTTAGGTGAATGATTTATTTAAATAGTTATTTTTGTGATTGATGATAGAAATGGTAGTAGAATATGAGAAGTTAAGTCAAATATCTTATATATAAAAGTTGTTAAGTCATCCATCAATTTTGGCGCCAAAATGAAACATAATTTTAATATTTTAATATTTATTTATTTATGTAACATGATTATATATTATATTAATTCATTTAATTAATGAAATTATTATATATATTTAATTCATTTAATTAATAAAATATTACTTTTCTCACAATTATTCCACTAACTAGCCATTTTAAAGAAATGTTCATTAAACTTCCCTAACTCAAATTCTATAACTTTATTAAATAAATAAATTTAAATATTTATTTATTTATAATAATTAATTGATTAAAAATAGCTAAAAAAATAGGACATTTTGTTGTTCTCATTCTCATTGATAATCAATTCTCATTCATACCTTATGCATAACATTTGAATTTGAACATGCATAAGATAAGAGGTATTATTATCAAATATCTTCTTAATACCGCCTCATTTATCAAAATAGTCACTTACACTTACTCTACAATACAACAATATAAGTTAGTAAACAACTTATTTAAACTTAAAACGACCTCAACATCTATAACAAGGAAAAAAAAAGTGTCTTCAATTTATAAATTTATATCAAAACAAATAACAAATTATCATTCTTTAAATAAATGTATTTGAATATGATCGTAATATCGGTTCCGGAGGGAGTGAGTACGATAGGATTACTACTCTTATTACGTCTATGATTTTTAGAATAAATGAATCGTTTGATGAGATAACGCTTAAATAAATAAATGATTGATGTAACACCTCGATTTAATTGTTATTTATATATTATTTAATTTATTTAGGTGAATGATTTATTTAAATAGTTATTTTTGTGATTGATGATAGAAATTGGTAGAATATGAGAAGTTAAGTCAAATATCTTATATATAAAAGTTGTTAAGTCATCCATCAATTTTGGCGCCAAAATGAAAAATAATTTTAATATTTTAATATTTATTTATTTATGTAACATGATTATATATTATATTAATTCATTTAATTAATAAAATATTATTATATATATTTAATTCATTTAATTAATAAAATATTACTTTTCTCACAATTATTCCACTAACTAGCCATTTTAAAGAAATGTTCATTAGACTTCCCCTAACTCAAATTCTATAACTTTATTAAATAAATAAATTTAAATATTTATTTATTTATAATAATTAATTGATTAAAAATAGCTAAAAAAATAGGACATTTTGTTTTGTTCTCATTCTCATTGATAATCAATTCTCATTCATACCTTATGCATAACATTTGAATTTGAACATGCATAAGATAAGAGGTATTATTATCAAATATCTTCTTAATACCGCCTCATTTATCAAAATAGTCACTTACACTTACTCTACAATACAACAATATAAGTTAGTAAACAACTTATTTAAACTTAAAACGACCTCAACATCTATAACCAGGACAAACAAAAGTGTCTTCAATTTATAAATTTTATATCAAAACAAATAACAAATTATCATTCTTTAAATAAATGTATTTGAATATGATCGTAATATCGGTTCCGGAGGGAGTGAGTACGATAGGATTACTACTCTATTATCGTCTATGATTTTTAGAATAAATGAATCGTTTGATGAGATAACGCTTAAATAAATAAATGATTGATGTAACACCTCGATTTATTATATATATTTAATTTATTTAGGTGAATGATTTATTTAAATAATATTTTTGTGATTGATGATAGAAATTGGTAGAATATGAGAAGTTAAGTCAAATATCTTATATATAAAAGTTGTTAAGTCATCCATCAATTTTGGCGCCAAAATGAAACATAATTTTAATATTTTAATATTTATTTATTTATGTAACATGATTATATATTATATTAATTCATTTAATTAATAAAATATTATAATATATATTTAATTCATTTAATTAATAAAATATTACTTTTCTCACAATTATTCCACTAACTAGCCATTTTAAAGAAATGTTCATTAAACTTCCCCTAACTCAAATTCTATAACTTTATTAAATAAATAAATTGAAATATTTATTTATTTATAATAATTAATTGATTAAAAATAGCTAAAAAAAATAGGACATTTTGTTTGTTCTCATTCTCATTGATAATCAATTCTCATTCATACTTATGCATAACATTTGAATTTGAACATGCATAAGATAAGAGGTATTATTATCAAATATCTTCTTAATACCGCCTCATTTATCAAAATAGTCACTTACACTTACTCTACAATACAACAATATAAGTTAGTAAACAACTTATTTAAACTTAAAACGACCTCAACATCTATAACCAAGAAAAAAAAAGTGTCTTCAATTTATAAATTTTATATCAAAACAAATAACAAATTATCATTCTTTAAATAAATGTATTTGAATATGATCGTAATATCGGTTCCGGAGGGAGTGAGTACGATAGGATTACTACTCTTATTATCGTCTATGATTTTTAGAATAAATGAATCGTTTGATGAGATAACGCTTAAATAAATAAATGATTGATGTAACACCTCGATTTAATTTTTATTTATATATTTATTTAATTTATTTAGGTGAATGATTTATTTAAAAGTATTTTTGTGATTGATGATAGAAATTGGTAGAATATGAGAAGTTAAGTCAAATATCTTATATATAAAAGTTGTTAAGTCATCCATCAATTTGGCGCCAAAATGAAAAATAATTTTATATTTTAATATTTATTATTATGTAACATGATTATATATTATATAATTCATTTAATTAATAAAATATTATTATATATATTAATTCATTAATTAATAAAATATTACTTTTCTCACAATTATTCCACTAACTAGCCATTTTAAAGAAATGTTCATTAAACTTCCCCTAACTCAAATTCTATAACTTTATTAAATAAATAAATTTAAATATTTATTTATTTATAATAATTAATTGATTAAAAATAGCTAAAAAAATAGGACATTTGTTTTGTTCTCATTCTCATTGATAATCAATTCTCATTCATACCTTATGCATAACATTTGAATTTGAACATGCATAAGATAAGAGGTATTATTATCAAATATCTTCTTAATACCGCATTTATCAAAATAGTCACTTACACTTACTCTACAATACAACAATATAAGTTAGTAAACAACTTATTTAAACTTAAAACGACCTCAATCTATAACCAGGACAAACAAAAGTGTCTTCAATTTATAAATTTTATATCAAAACAAATAACAAATTATCATTCTTTAATAAATGTATTTGAATATGATCGTAATATCGGTTCCGGAGGGAGTGAGTACGATAGGATTACTACTCTTATTATCGTCTATGATTTTTAGAATAAATGAATCGTTTGATGAGATAACGCTTAAATAAATAAATGATTGATGTAACACCTCGATTTTATTATATATTTACTTAATTTATTTAGGTGAATGATTTATTTAAATAATTATTTTTGATTGATGATAGAAATTGGTAGAATATGAGAAGTTAAGTCAAATATCTTATATATAAAAGTTGTTAAGTCACCATCAATTTTGGCGCCAAAATGAAACATAATTTTAATATTTAATATTTATATTTATGTAACATGATTATATATTATATTAATTCATTTAATTAAGAAATATTATAATATATATTTAATTCATTTAATTAATAAAATATTACTTTTCTCACAATTATTCCACTAACTAGCCATTTTAAAGAAATGTTCATTAACTTCCCTAACTCAAATTCTATAACTTTATTAAATAAATAAATTTAAATATTTATTTATTATAATAATTAATTGATTAAAAATAGCTAAAAAAAATAGGACATTTTGTTTGTTCTCATTCTCATTGATAATCAATTCTCATTCATACCTTATGCATAACATTTGAATTTGAACATGCATAAGATAAGAGGTATTATTATCAAATATCTTCTTAATACCGCCTCATTTATCAAAATAGTCACTTACACTTACTCTACAATACAACAATATAAGTTAGTAAACAACTTATTTAAACTTAAAACGACCTCAACATCTATAACCAGGAAAAAAAAAGTGTCTTCAATTTATAATTTTATATCAAAACAAATAACAAATTATCATTCTTTAAATAAATGTATTTGAATATGATCGTAATATCGGTTCCGGAGGGAGTGAGTACGATGATTACTATTATTATCGTCTATGATTTTTAGAATAAATGAATCGTTTGAGAGATAACGCTTAAATAAATAAATGATTGATGTAACACCTCGATTTATTTATATATTTATTTAATTATTTAGGTGATGATTTATTTAAATAGTTATTTTGTGATTGATGATAGAAATTGGTAGAATATGAGAAGTTAAGTCAAATATCTTATATATAAAAGTTGTTAAGTCATCCATCAATTTTGGCGCCAAAATGAAAATAATTTAATATTTTAATATTTATTTATTTATGTAACATGATTATATATTATATTAATTCATTTAATATAAAAATATATAATATATTTAATTCATTTAATTAATAAAATATTACTTTTCTCACAATTATTCCACTAACTAGCCATTTTAAAGAAATGTTCATTAGACTTCCCCTAACTCAAATTCTATAACTTTATTAAATAAATAAATTTAAATATTATATTTATAATAATTAATTGATTAAAAATAGCTAAAAAAATAGGACATTTGTTTGTTCTCATTTCATTGATAATCATTCTCATTCATACCTTATGCATAACATTTGAATTTGAACATGCATAAGATAAGAGGTATTATTATCAAATATCTTCTTAATACCGCCTCATTTATCAAAATAGTCACTTACACTTACTCTACAATACAACAATATAAGTTAGTAAACAACTTATTTAAACTTAAAACGACCTCAACATCTATAACCAGGACAAACAAAAGTGTCTTCAATTTATAATTTATATCAAAACAAATAACAAATTATCATTCTTTAAATAAATGTATTTGAATATGATCGTAATATCGGTTCCGGAGGGAGTGAGTACGATAGGATTACTACTCTATTACGTCTATGATTTTTAGAATAAATGAATCGTTTGATGAGATAACGCTTAAATAAATAAATGATTGATGTAACACCTCGATTTTAATTATATATTTATTTAATTTATTTAGGTGAATGATTTATTTAAATAATTATTTTGTGATTGATGATAGAAATTGGTAGAATATGAGAAGTTAAGTCAAATATCTTATATATAAAAGTTGTTAAGTCATCCATCAATTTTTGGCGCCAAAATGAAACATAATTTAATATTATTATTATTTATTTATGTAACATGATTATATATTATATTAATTCATTTAATTAATAAATATTATTATATATTTAATTCATTTAATTAATAAAATATTACTTTTCTCACAATTATTCCACTAACTAGCCATTTTAAAGAAATGTTCATTAAACTTCCCCTAACTCAAATTCTATAACTTAAATAAATAAATATTAAATATTTATTATTTATAATAATTAATTGATTAAAATAGCAAAAAATAGGACATTTTGTTTTGTTCTCATTCTCATTGATAATCAATTCTCATTCATACCTTATGCATAACATTTGAATTTGAACATGCATAAGATAAGAGGTATTATTATCAAATATCTTCTTAATACCGCCTCATTTATCAAAATAGTCACTTACACTTACTCTACAATACAACAATATAAGTTAGTAAACAATATTTAAACTTAAAACGACCTCAACATCTATAACCAGGACAAACAAAAGTGTCTTCAATTTATAAATTTTATATCAAAACAAATAACAAATTATCATTCTTTAAATAAATGTATTTGAATATGATCGTAATATCGGTTCGGAGGGAGTGAGTACGATAGGATTACTACTATTATCGTCTATGATTTTTAGAATAAATGAATCGTTTGATGAGATAACGCTTAAATAAATAAATGATTGATGTAACACCTCGATTTAATTATATTTACTAATTTATTTAGGTGAATGATTTATTTAAATAATATTTTTGTGATTGATGATAGAAATTGGTAGAATATGAGAAGTTAAGTCAAATATCTTTATATAAAAGTTGTTAAGTCATCCATCAATTTTGGCGCCAAAATGAAACATAATTTTAATATTTTAATATTTATTTTTATATGTAACATGATTATATATTATATTAAATCATTTAATTAATAAAATATTATTATATATTTAATTCATTTAATTAATAAAATATTACTTTTCTCACAATTATTCCACTAACTAGCCATTTTAAAGAAATGTTCATTAAACTTCCCCTAACTCAAATTCTATAACTTTATTAAATAAATAAATTTAAAATTATTTATTTATATAATTAATTGATTAAAAATAGCTAAAAAAATAGGACATTTTGTTTTGTTCTCATTCATATTGATAATCAATTCTCATTCATACTTATGCATAACATTTGAATTTGAACATGCATAAGATAAGAGGTATTATTATCAAATATCTTCTTAATACCGCCTCATTTATCAAAATAGTCACTTACACTTACTCTACAATACAACAATATAAGTTAGTAAACAACTTATTTAAACTTAAAACGACCTCAACATCTATAACCAGGACAAACAAAGTGTCTTCAATTTATAAATTTATATCAAAAATAACAAATTATCATTCTTTAAATAAATGTATTTGAATATGATCGTAATATCGGTTCCGGAGGGAGTGAGTACGATAGGATTACTACTTTATTATCGTCTATGATTTTTAGAATAAATGAATCGTTTGATGAGATAACGCTTAAATAAATAAATGATTGATGTAACACCTCGATTTAATTATATATTTATTTAATTATTTAGGTGAATGATTTATTTAAATAATATTTTTGTGATTGATGATAGAAATTGGTAGAATATGAGAAGTTAAGTCAAATATCTTATATATAAAAGTTGTTAAGTCATCCATCAATTTTGGCGCCAAAATGAAAATAATTTTAATATTTAATATTATTTATTTATGTAACATGATTATATATTATATTAATCATTTAATTAATAAAATATTATTATATATATTTAATTCATTTAATTAATAAAATATTACTTTTCTCACAATTATTCCACTAACTAGCCATTTAAAGAAATGTTCATTAAACTTCCCCTAACTCAAATTCTATAACTTTATTAAATAATAAATTGAATATTTATTTATTTATAATAATTAATGATTAAAAATAGCTAAAAAAATAGGACATTTTGTTTGTTCTCATTCTCATTGATAATCAATTCTCATTCATACCTTATGCATAACATTTGAATTTGAACATGCATAAGATAAGAGGTATTTTATATCAAATATCTTCTTAATACCGCCTCATTTATCAAAATAGTCACTTACACTTACTCTACAATACAACAATATAAGTTAGTAAACAACTTATTTAAACTTAAAACGACCTCAACATCTATAACCAAGAAAAAAAGTGTCTTCAATTTATAAATTTTATATCAAAACAAATAACAAATTATCATTCTTTAAATAAATGTATTTGAATATGATCGTAATATCGGTTCGGAGGGAGTGAGTACGATAGGATTACTACTCTTATTACCGTCTATGATTTTTAGAATAAATGAATCGTTTGATGAGATAACGCTTAAATAAATAAATGATTGATGTAACACCTCGATTTAATTATTTATTTATATATTTATTAATTTATTTAGGTGAATGATTTATTTAAATATTATTTTGTGATTGATGATAGAATTGGTAGAATATGAGAAGTTAAGTCAAATATCTTATATATAAAAGTTGTTAAGTCATCATCAATTTTGGCGCCAAAATGAAACATAATTTTAATATTTTAATATTTATTTATTATGTAACATGATATATATTATATTAATTCATTTAATTAATAAAATATTATATATATTTAATTTTAATTAATAAAATATTACTTTTCTCACAATTATTCCACTAACTAGCCATTTTAAAGAAATGTTCATTAGACTTCCCTAACTCAAATTCTATAACTTATTAAATAAATAAATTAAATATTTATTTATTTATAATAATTAATTGATTAAAAATAGCTAAAAAAATAGGACATTTTGTTTTGTTTCATTCTCATTGATAATCAATTCTCATTCATACCTTATGCATAACATTGAATTTGAACATGCATAAGATAAGAGGTATTATTATCAAATATCTTCTTAATACCGCCTCATTTATCAAAATAGTCACTTACACTTACTCTACAATACAACAATATAAGTTAGTAAACAACTTATTTAAACTTAAAACGACCTCAACATCTATAACCAGGACAAAAAAAAGTGTCTTCAATTTATAAATTTTATATCAAAACAAATAACAAATATCATTCTTTAAATAAATGTATTTGAATATGATCGTAATATCGGTTCCGGAGGGAGTGAGTACGATAGGATTACTACTTTATTATCGTCTATGATTTTAGAATAAATGAATCGTTTGATGAGATAACGCTTAAATAAATAAATGATTGATGTAACACCTCGATTTAATATATTTATTTATTTATTTAGGTGAATGATTTATTAAATAATATTTTTGTGATTGATGATAGAAATTGGTAGAATATGAGAAGTTAAGTCAATATCTTATATATAAAAGTTGTTAAGTCATCCATCAATTTTGGCGCCAAAATGAAACATAATTTTAATATTTTAATATTATTTTTTATGTAACATGATTATATATTATATTAAATCATTTAATTTAATAAATATTATTATATATATTAATTCATTTAATTAATAAAATATACTTTTCTCACAATTATTCCACTAACTAGCCATTTTAAAGAAATGTTCATTAAATTCCCCTAACTCAAATTCTATAACTTTATTAAATAAATAATTTAAATATTATTTATTTATAATAATTAATTGATTAAAAATAGCTAAAAAAATAGGACATTTGTTTTGTTCATTCTCATGATAATCAATTCTCATTCATACTTATGCATAACATTTGAATTTGAACATGCATAAGATAAGAGGTATTATTATCAAATATCTTCTTAATACCGCCTCATTTATCAAAATAGTCACTTACACTTACTCTACAATACAACAATATAAGTTAGTAAACAACTTATTTAAACTTAAAACGACCTCAACATCTATAACCAGGACAAACAAAAGTGTCTTCAATTTAAATTTTATATCAAAACAAATAACAAATTATCATTCTTTAAATAAATGTATTTGAATATGATCGTAATATCGGTTCCGGAGGGGAGTGAGTACGATAGGATTACTACTCTATTATCGTCTATGATTTTAGAATAAATGAATCGTTTGATGAGATAACGCTTAAATAAATAAATGATTGATGTAACACCTCGATTTAATTATATATTTACTTAATTTATTTAGGTGAATGATTTATTTAAAATTATTTTTGTGATTGATGATAGAAATTGGTAGAATATGAGAAGTTAAGTCAAATATCTTATATATAAAAGTTGTTAAGTCATCCATCAATTTTGGCGCCAAAATGAAACATAATTTTAATATTTTAATATTTATTTATTATGTAACATGATTATATATTATATTAATCATTAATTAATAAAATATTATAATATATATTTAATTCATTTAATTAATAAAATATTACTTTTCTCACAATTATTCCACTAACTAGCCATTTTAAAGAAATGTTCATTAAACTTCCCCTAACTCAAATTCTATAACTTTATTAAATAAATAAATTTAAATATTATTTATTTAATAATTAATTGATTAAAAATAGCTAAAAAATAGGACATTTGTTTTGTTCTCATTCTCATTGATAATCAATTCTCATTATACCTATGCATAACATTTGAATTTGAACATGCATAAGATAAGAGGTATTATTATCAAATATCTTCTTAATACGCCTCATTTATCAAAATAGTCACTTACACTTACTCTACAATACAACAATAATAAGTAGAACAACTTTAAACTTAAAACGACCTCAACATCTATACCCAGAAAAAAAAGGTGTCTTCAATTTATAAATTTTATATCAAAACAAATAACAAATTATCATTCTTTAAATAAATGTATTTGAATATGATCGTAATATCGGTTCGGAGGGAGTGAGTACGATAGGATTACTACTATTATTACCGTCTATGATTTTTAGAATAAATGAATCGTTTGATGAGATAAGCTTAATAAATAAATGATTGATGTAACACCTCGATTTAATTGTTATTTATATATTTATTTTTATTTAGGTGAATGATTTATTTAAATAGTATTTTTGTGATTGATGATAGAATTGGTAGAATATGAGAGTTAAGTCAAATATCTATATAAAAGTTGTTAAGTCATCCATCAATTTTGGCGCCAAATGAAAATAATTTTAATATTTTAATATTTATTTATTTATGTAACATGATTTAT